>NW_006400119.1:1648295-1676373 GCF_000299155.1 Elephantulus edwardii
TCAGATCAGATCTGACTGGTACAGGAGGAGATTGTCCCTACTTTCTCGGCAGAGCATCTAGTGGATTCGAACCATGCGTCTCTGGGATTGCAGTGCAGCTTCTTGCCACTAGGCCACTAGAGCTCCCCTTTTCATTGAGATTTTAATGAAATTTATAAAGGACTTGGATTTCCATTCATTCATTTTTGTACATTTTCCTCCCTGTGCCCCCTCTCCCCCAGTTTGCTTCTTCTTTGGGGGGAAAAAAGTTCTTTCCTTGTTAATACAGTCCTCCTGCCCCCAAACCACTTTACTATGCAGCTCTTATTCTGGACTCTTATCATGCCAGTAATACCTAATTATATATTCCTCTTACACAGTTTTTTCCCTTGTCTGTTTCAATGCCATGTACATTATTTATCTTCTGTAAGTTTCTCCCAATGCCCTTGTCAGTCCTGTTTTATAACAGTGGCATTATGCAATATTTGTCTTTTTTGGGACTGAGATATTTCACTCAGCATAATGTCCTCCATGGTCACCCATTTTGCATACTTTTTCATGACATTTTTTCTTTTCAGTGCTGCATAATGCTCCATTGTGTGAATACACCACATCTTCTTTATCCATGTGTTTGTTGGTGGGCACTTGGGTTGTTTCCA
This sequence comes from Elephantulus edwardii, assembly GCF_000299155.1. NCBI lineage: Eukaryota > Metazoa > Chordata > Mammalia > Macroscelidea > Macroscelididae > Elephantulus > Elephantulus edwardii. The sequence goes on from NW_006400119.1 coordinate 1,648,934, forward strand.
GCTCTTTGCTATTGTGAACAAAGCAGCAATAAACATGGGTGTGCATTACAATTGTTTCTTCAATGTGAAGTTTGTGTCAAGGATAATAAGGTTTAAAGGCCTACTGATTTAAGCAATTAATAGAAATAAACCCTTCAGGATAAGAAATTAAATTTTTAAGTCATCTAATAAAGAAGATGGATACATTAGTACTCCACTCTCTTCCATTATTACCATACGCAAGTTGCTAAATCTTGTTTGTAGCCACATCTGTTAGGTTATTCCTAATGGTTCTGAAATCTAGTTTGTTTTTATAAAATGTAAAAATTCCCTAGTTTTGACATTAAGCAATACCTAAAAAAATTTTCATGCATCAGTTTTTGTTCTGGGTCAGTAGAACATGTCTTAGGACCATCCAGATAATGTCAGAGTAACTGTCTAAAATGTTGAGGTTATGATAAATTAAGGTATCTGTCATATAGTAAGTAATACATCTATGAATATTCCACAAGATGCCATTCTTATACAACAAACACAAATTGATGAAAACAATACCAAAATGTCTACCTTAATTAATTTCCAGCTGCAAACCAAATAGATACTACTTTCTTTTCTTTTCTTTTTTTTTTTATATACTACTTTCATAATCAGAGCAAGGTCTTTAAAATATATGTTGAAAACATCTTGTATTCTGCTCAATTTGCAGTTCATATAACATGATTCTTTAAGCTTAAAATAGCATATTATTTCTGTTTGCATCTTTGTTTTCAATGAAGTTATTTTCATTTTAGAGATGCTAACTTTGCTTTTCTCTGTGTGTTTTTTTTTTTTATTCTTCTCTGACAACTTCAAAAAGAACGACTAAACCAACTCCTCACTTAGATGGGTAAATACTATTTATTTTAGAATCAACTTTAAATTGACATTAAAATTGGAGGCCTTTATTTAATTAATTTTACTTGATTCTCATAGACATCATGTTGTTTTTGGGCAAGTTATCTCTGGTCAAGAAGTTGTGAGAGAGATAGAAAACCAGAAAACTGATGCAGCTAGCAAACCCTTTGCTGAGGTACGGATACTCAGTTGTGGAGAGCTAATTCCCAAGTCTAAAGGTAAGACCAAGTACGTATTACTAAAAATTTCTATAAATGCAAAAAAGAAACTAAGCACCATAAGTATTTCTACTACAGCAAATGTAAATATGAAGTTTTTTTTAAATATACATATTTTATGCATAGTTTTAAATGTTTTACCCTACTTGTTACTTAATTTACCATACAGCTACTTTACTTTTCCTTGTCATTAGTTTGCAGTCATTTTTCCCATACTTACATTTTACGTTTTGTACTTTGATCATCATTTTCTGAATGGCAGATTTCTCCTACAGGCTCAGTGGAGTGGAGGGAAGAAGGATGAACACTGAACAGAAACTTGGCAGAATAAATTTTTTCTCTTTCATACATAAATTTTTAGGTTGCAAAGTAGCATGATTAACTATGATACTATTTGAAGTGGTAAGGATTTTGTTTAGATAAGTATTTTAAGTCTTTGTGTTAGCACTAGTGGTAGGGAACCTTGCTGCCAACCCATAAGCACATGGTTTAAATCTACCAGCTGTTTGGTGAGAGATGAGCACTTTCCTCCCCTGTTATTTACTGCCTCTGGAAACTCCATTGGAGGGTGAGCTATGAGTCAGTTTCAACCTGATGGCACCTAACAACAATATTATATGAAATAGGGAGCTCTGGTGGCATAGTCTGTAGGGATTTGTGCAGCAAACTGAAAGCCAGTGCCTCTTTGGTGGTTTGAATGCATCAGCAACTCTTTTGGAGAAATAAGGACAGTCTTCTTCCCTTGCAGTTTACAGCCTCAGAAGACTCCCTGGAATATCAGTTGTGAGTCAGTATGACTCGACGGCAGTGAATGTGTAAAAGTATTATATAAAATAGGTGGTTGTTTCCATGTATTAGGAAGGTTTGGTGGTGTAGTTCCTGGTGAATAAATTTAAGTGTGATCTGTCTCTTCTGGTATAAGTCTCTTCTGGTACTTAGAGTAATCCTATGATTTAATTTTGCCATTTTGCAAATGAAGGTAATTAAGTTTTTTATATCAGGGATCTAGGCTCCATGTGCTGACTCTCCCATTTACTGGTTCCAAACCTACAGCTTTTTTCTTCTGTATGACACTGATAGATTAAATTTTAAGTGCCTTTACCATTCCTTTCAGAATTGCACCATGTAAAACATTTTGTTCTTACCTTTTAGTTAATAATTTGCTCTGTACTATTTAGAAATATGCAGATTGTGGTTAATTTTAATTTCACAAGAACCACATGGTCAGAAAAAATAGAAAATGTTTCTTTTTCTTTATCTCTGTGTTCTACTTTGATCTAATTTTTCTCTGTCATTTCACGTAAAAGCCTTCTGGGTTTATATACAGCAGCTCATAATTAGAATATTTGTGTAACTTCTTGTTATTCGTAAGTATTTTTATTTACAAATAATATTTAATGTGTGCCTTTTATTCTTAAAGATAAAGAATGAGGTATTGTTGAGCATCTTTGACATTCTGTAGAGGCAATCTTTATTTTATTTTTAAAAGTATTATTAAGCAGTCTGTTTAATGATTGCAAATTTTAGATCCTGGAACTGCTGATGAGAATGTTTCAGCTTATAATATTTCTCTGACATCCTTTTGGAAATCTTCATCCTGACAACTATTTTTCCCTTTCATAGTCTTTGAGATCTCTTGTGTTAGTATCTGTTTTCTGTTTTATAAATGTTGAGGATTCTGTTTTACTTGGAAGTTCAAAAGAGCTTTTTGAGGACCCCAGCAACATTAGCAAAGTTCATCAGAGCAGCAAATAACAAATGCTGACAAGGTTGTGGAGAGATTGGACCTCTTAACTTTCTTCTGGAGGGAATGTAGAATTATACAGCCACTATAGAGGGCAGTCTGGCTTTTTCCAAAAAGTTGGAAATAATACCATTTGACCCAACAGTTACACTACTGGGAATATACCCTAAAGAAATCAGGGCCACAGCCACAATTCAGATAGATGTATACACACACTTGTTTATTGTGGCGTTATTCGTAATAGCAAAGATATGGAAGCAACCCAAGTTTCCATCAATAGATTAATTGGATAGAAAAACTATGGTGCATTCACAGAGGAATTTTACACAGCATTGAAAAACAATGAACTTATAAAACATTACACAACATGAGTGAGACTGGAGGACATTAAGCCAAATGAAATATCTCTTTCAGAAAAGGACAAATACTGCATAACACTGCTGTTATAAAATAGGACAGACATGGGAAAGTTGCAGAGAAAATAAGAGTGGATAGATAACACTGCAAAAGAAGAGATGAGAGGAAGAATGGTGCAAAAGGAATATATAATTAGGTATTATATGTATGACAACAAATCTGAAACAGTACATTGTGGAGTGGGTTGAAGGGGAGTGGAAAAAATGTACAATGAATATAAAATATAAATAAAAAATTTTTAAAAAAAGATTGCAAAAACAGTTTTTGTTTTTCAGTCCAGAGACTCCTTAAAGGTTCTTTAAGTACCAAGAGGATAGTATTTGAATATTTTCCTAAAGAAATAATGCTCTTTTTATATTATTATTTACATCGTTAGCTCCAGAATTTTGATGGCCTTGTGATAAGGAATTGCATTGGTAACCTAAAGGCAGGTGGTTCAAATAGACCAACTGCTTCACAGGCAGAAGAGGGGTAGTCCCCTCCCATGTGATTAACTGCCTCTGAAAACCTGCTGTAGGATTAACTGTTGGTCGGTTACAACTCAGCTCAATGGTACACAACAACAACTTAAATCTTTATAATCATTTGGTACTGGAAGAGATAAATGTTAGTTTTACTTACGCCATTATGATCACAAAGTTGTGCTGAAAGTTGATGTAGGATGCATTGGCCCCAGAGAGAGAACATTTGGTTGGGTTTTTATTCTGTGACCCTTGTCTCGATTGTCTTTGTCTACGTACTATTTTGATCCTATTTAAAAAAAAAAAAGAAAGTTGATGTAGGGATCTACCTTGGCCGGGTTTAGGAAGTTGAAGAAAATTTAATCCTTCTGAGCCAGACCTCACCTATCTTATCTCTGAGAGTCTTTCTATATTTGGGAACACACAATTGGGTACCTTTTAACCTCCTACTCCTTTAGTTAACCACTCAGAACATTGTCAGGATGAATTTTTTTGACTATATATATATATAAAAAAATCTTATTTTAGGCAGTTTTGTCTTCTATGCAGTTTTACAAGTTTAAATGTCTCTTTACCAGAATTTTTAGTTGGGAACAGTCAGAAAGCTTAATGGAGCACTGATAGGCTACACCATTTTATTTTCAAACATTATTGAGAGTTTTATACCCCAATTTAAGAAGAAATAAATACAGAATCTTTTTTTTTTCTTCTTCTTCTTCTTTTTTTAAACTTCCTGAAAGAAAACAAAAAGAGTTTTGAAGAAATCTGACTGTCTGGGCCCACCTGTATATGGTCTTGGTGAGTCTGGGCAATCTCCTTGGGCCTTTCTCATTTTACTGTTACAAGATTGGAGATTTTGCTTATTTGTAGCTATTTGAAGTTGTCTGAAGGTTCAGAATTAAGGAGAAGACTCTTCTAGCAAATGTAGAAGAGTGGAAACAATTTAAAAACTGGTTCCCCAATAAAAGTTTAATAAAGAACTGTTCAGGGATAATTTGAGGACAGAATCTAGCTTAATTATGGTACTTACTGATTTTTTAGGAATTTGGCCTTAGGGTCACTGCTACTATAGAATATACAGAATACAAGTACTGAGTTAGGATAACATAATTAGGTGAGAAGATATGTTACCTCTCCATGGTAGGATATGAATTGTTTAGTGGAAGCAGTATCTGGTGCCATCTTAAGCTCAAGAGAAAATTAGTGGGAACTTCACAGGTGCCTTTTTGTGGTGGTAACAGGCCATTTCAGTACCCTAATTCTGGAAATAGAAGTCTGTGCAGCCAGGCGCTTTTATTGTAAAGTAGTAAGGTGTTCGACCAGTGATAGGAAAATGCATACATAAGATCTATTTCAGGCCTTTTTTTCCTGTCATGTCTAGAAATTTCCATCTGATTCAAGGTTGGGGGTTTTCTTATTATTTTTAATGAAAATGTACAGAGACTTTGGATTTCCATTCATTCATAGTTGCACTTTTCTCCCTGCCCACCCCCACTACACTCTTCTCTTTGAAAAGTAAAAGAAAACTCCTCCCCCCAGGTCCACTCCACTTATGCAGCCTTCGTTCTGTACTTCTGTCATGACAATAATACCCAATCACATGACCCTTTTAGATTCAAGGTTTTAAGTGAGAGTCTTACTATAAAGGTTATTTTTAAAAAACCACAAAACTCAAGCTCCTTGTGGTCAAGTTGGTTCTGACTATTGTTGACTGTCCATCGAGGGGTCTGAGGCTGTAAATTTGAACATGAGGAAACTATACATCTTTCTCTTGGAGGGACTGATAGATTAAAAATGCTGATAACATGTGGCCTTTGGTTTAGCAGCATAACTTGCTACAGACTAAGCCACCACTACTTTACAGACCTCCATAAGTAAGGCAGCATTTTTTTTTATCTTGGGTTTTTACAAGTATAAAATTTGTTTTCTTTTTATTCTGGTATCTACTAGTAAGTTTACTACTTTATTTTCGTTGTGTTTGTTTAAATCAATGAAGATGTTTAGGACATTCTTTTATGTAGTGAAAAGCAAACTAAAGTCTAAGTAACAAGAAATAGCACCAAAATTGTACAGTTAATTTCCTTTCAGTTGTTTATTACTCTTAAATTATATTGTGGATTTTTGCTTAAGGTACTTAGAAACGTGGCTTAAATATACTTTAAAACAGATTTTGAGAAAAAGGTTAGAAGAGTAGTAGGATAGGTATATTTTCCCCTCTGCCTTTTACAAAACGAGGTGGAAACAATTTTGTCATACTTAAAATGTATAAAAATATTTCTAGTTTAATATATACATTTTGTTCAAATATACATTAGGAAATGTGACAGGAGGGTTGTTGTTGTTGTTATGTGCCATCGAGTCATTTGCGACTCATAGCGACCCTATGTATAACAGCCCTAAACTCTGCTCTGTCCTGTGCCAATCGCACTGTCTCTGATACACCCATCCCGATTATCCCAGTCACTGAATCAATCCACCTCATAGAGGGCCTTCCCCTCCTGCGCTGTCCCTCCACCCTCCCAAGCATGATGTCCTTCTCCAAGGACCGGTCTCTCCTCACAACATGTCCAAAGTATGTTAGACGGAGCCTCAGAATCCTTGTCTCCAAGGAGCCACCCGGTTTAACCCTTTCCAGGACGAATCTGTTTGTTTTCCTAGCAGTCCATGGTATTCTCAATACTCTTCTCCAGCACCACAGCTCAAAGGCATCAATTCTCCTTCTATCCTCCTTGGTCATTGTCCAACTCTCTGATGCATAACAAGTGATTGCAAAAACCATGGCCTGTATCAGGTGGATCTTAGTCTCCTGAGAGACACCGTTGCTCTTGAGTATTTTGGAGAGGTCCCTAAGCACAGACTTGCCCATCGCAATACGTTTTTTTTATTTCCTGGCTACTGGTGCCTAATCACTATTTTTTTTTCAGCCTATTTTTTCTGATACTCAGATTAAATAATTTCTATTGATCTGACTTCAAATGCACAGATTCTTTACTGTGCAGCACCACCATTATGTGCTCACTGTGAATCTATGAGTTTATAGTTACTGTATTTTTCAGTATCAGTTTGGTTCTTCTTTGTATCTTCTGTTTTTGTGCTAAGATTTTACTTTTTTAGTTTATTTCCATGAGTGTTTATAGCCACTGGTTAAAGCATGTTTATAATAGTTTTTTTAAAATGCTTTTAATTCCAATATCTGAGTCTTATAATGAAGCATGTTTTGATTATTTTCTTAAGTTGTGATTTTCTTTATTCTTAGATCAATGAGTGATCTTTTTGGGTGTTTGTGGGTTGGTGTTTTTTTTTTTTTCCTTGTTGCCTAGATATTTGGGGTATTGCTTCACCAGACGCGATTTTATTTTAATTTTCTAATTTTGACAGGCAGTCTTTCTGTTTAAGGTCATTATGTCCTAGTCTACTTTTGTAGGCTGTGGTTCCAGTGATAATTTCCTTTTCAGAGCCTTTGTAGTGTGTACTACCTGTTTAAAAAGTTGAGTGCTAGTTAGGTAGGGTAGTTTTGTTTTGCTTGCATTATATGTAGTCTCAGAGGGTACCATTTATTTGGTTGCTCATACTCATTAATTTTTCCTCTATAGGTTTTTAAATAGTTTGACCTCTACTGTGCCCACTTTTCCTTATATGTTTCAGGATTTTAGCTTAGTATATGTAATAAAGGAGCCCTGATGTTGAAGTGGTTAAGACACTTGTTTGCTAACCTCAAAGTGGTTCAAACTCACCAACTGGCCCATGGAATAAGGAGTAGTAGGCAGTCTGCTTCTATAAAGATGTATAGCCTTGGAAACTCTGGGGTAGGCTTTGGTCCTGTAGGGTCAATATGTATTGGAATTGACTCAGATGAGTTGAGCAGCATTCATTCTGTCTCATTAGCAACAATTGTCTTAGAATCAAATTTATAATTAATTCATGAGGCAAAACATGTGTTTGTCCAGCACAAATTTACTTCTATTAAAGAATGATAGATGATAAAAAAGGCAACAATATCACAAGCTTGTATAGCAGCAACACAATGGAGATCTCATGATTTTATCGTAGATACCCCACATTTGTCGTAGATACCTCACACTTCGTATGTACATAGTCCTGAGGAACATGACTGGGTCGGAAGAACTGCGTCAGTGTAGAAAAAACATTACTTCTGGGAACCTGTGAGCTTTGCTACCTTGTTCTTTAATGCAACAACCTCTTATCAGTACAGAGTAAACCGTTTTGGCAGTGAGCCACAGGCCCTTAGTCAGTTATGTGGTAAATTCTGAGTTAAAAATTCAAGGAAGAATTGGCAAAGAGTCAAATAGAGTCAGAGCTATCAGCCTTTCAAGTAATGTCTGGACTGCCAACACCCTGACATTTCTTTTCCTTGGCTTCCTTGATTTTTTTCCCCCTTTTTAATAATAGAAAATGGTATAGTGACTACTCATTAAATCCATATTTGTTCCCATTCCAAATAAATGTGTACAACAGAATGCAGAAATTACCTCAAAATACAACACTGAAGTAAAATCTTGCTGAAAATTGTCCAAAAATAACTGGGTTAGTACATTGGCAGGAAGCTGCCAAAAATTCAAGCTGGACAGAGAAGAGGCTATGGAACAAGGAATATCATTACTGATGTTAGATGGATCTTGGCTGAAAGAGGTTTACTTGAGTTTTATTGACCATGCAAAGGCATTTGATGAGTGGAACATAACAAAAAAAAAAGAATGGGAATTCCAGGACAATTAATTGTGCTAATGCAAAACCTTTTCATAGACTAGGAAGCAGTAATTTGAACACAACAAGGGGCTACTGCATGATTTAAAATCAGGAAAGCTTTGTGTCAGAGTTCTATGTTTTCTTCACATCTATTCATTATGTATGCTGATAATTCAAGAAAGTTGCCTGTATTAAAAAGAATGTGGCATCTGAATTGAAAGAAAACTCAGGGACAACCTCATGTTATGTGGATGACAGCCTTGTTTGTAGAAAATGAAGAAGACTTGAAGCATTTACTGAAACATCTTAAACTACAGTCTCATTATAGATTACATTGCAACATCAAGAAAACAAAAATCTTCTTAACAGGACCAGTGGACAATATGATAATAGATGGATAAAAGATTGAAGTTGTCAAAGACTTTATTTTACTTGTGTACATAATCAACACTTACAAGTGACTCAGCCAAGAAATCAAAGTATGTATTGCATTAGGAAAAATCTGCTATCCGGGACCTCTCCAAAATGCTTAAGGGTAGTGATGTCAGTTTAAAAACAGAGGTGTTCCTGTTGTGATATTTTCACTTGCTTCTTACACTTCTGAAAGTTGAACAATGACCAAGAATGACAGAAGAATTAATACCTTATGGTGTGGGAGAAGAATACAGAAAATCCCCCAGACTGCCAAAAGAACAAACAAGTCTACCTGGAGAAAGTACAATCAGGATACTCCATAAAGGCAAGAATGGTGAAACTTTATCATAGGTACTTGAGCATGTTGTCAGGAAGTACCAGTCTCTGTAAAAAGACATTATTCTTGGAAAAGTGGAGAGTCAGCAAGAGGAGGGGAAGACAACCATAGAGATGGAGTGGCACAGTGACCGCACCGCAACAATGCACTTGAGCATGGTGGAGATTGTGAGGATCACACAGGCTCAGGTCTGTTTTGTTTTTTTTTTCCTCAGGTCTGTTTTTATGAGGTCAGTATGAATGGTAGTTGACCCAATGACCCCAAACAACGGTGTGTTCATTACCAAGTGTCAGCAACTCATGACCACTCTTACTTCACCTAACATTCCCCATTCATAGTCTATTTTGAAGCAAATCTCAGGTATTTTGTTTTGTTTTTTAATTTTAATAATTTTAACGAACATTTACAGAGATTTTGGGTTTCCATTTATTCATTGTTGCACTTTTCTCCCTACCCTGCCCCCCCTTTGCTCCTCTCTTTGAAAAGTAAAAGAAAAATTCTTATTTAGTATACAGTCCCCCCCCACCCCTCCCACTGCCCGAAGTACACTCCACTATGCAACCTTAATTCTGGACTCTTGTGATAACCATAATACTCTATCATATATCGCTTTTAAATTATTCTCTCCCTCATTTGTTCCAATGCAGTCAGTATACATAATTTATCCAGTTTTTCTCAGTCTTATCCCAACTCTGGTATCAGTCCCATTTTACAACAGTGGCACCATGCAGTATTTGTCCTTTTGTGACTGAGATATTTCACTTAGCATAATGTCTTCAAAGGTCACCCATTTTGCATAATATTGCATGAGTTTCTTGGTTTTCAATGCAGCGTAGTATTCCATTGTGTGAACATACCACAGCTTCTCTATCCATTCATTTGTTGATGGGCACCTGGGTTGTTTCCAACTCCTTGTTATTGTGAACAAAGCTGCAGTAAACATGGGTGTGCATATATCTACTTGGATGTCAGTTATAGTCTCTTTGGGGTATATTCCCAGTAGTGGAATTGCTGGGTCAAATGGTATCTCTATTTGCAACTTTTTGAGAAAGCACCATACCTCCTTCCACAGTGGTTGCATCATTTTACACTCCCGCCAACAGTGAATAGGCTTCCAGTTTCTCTACAACCTCGCCAGCATTTGTTGCTTGCTATTCTGTTAAATTTTGCTATTCTGACTGGGATGAAATGATATAGTAGTTCTGATTTGCATCTCTTTTAGAGCTAGGGATTTTGAACATTTCATGTGCTTGTTGGCCATCTGAATGTCTTCTTTGGTGAAGTGTCTGTTCATATTCTGTGCCCATTTTTCAAATGGATTATTTACCTTTATCTTGTTGTGGTGCTCAAGTATTTTATAAATTCTAGATATAATTCCCTTATCTGACATGTCATTACCAAATACTTTTTCCCAGTCTGAAGTTTCCCTTTTTACCCTGCTGGAGGAGTTTTTGGATGTGCATAGGGATTCGATTCTTAGAAGGTCCCATTCATCTATTTTATCTTCTCCTGGTTGTAGATATTTCAGGATACTTGGAAGACTGTTTATGTTGTGTATTAGGACTTCTAGAGTTCTTCCAAGTTTTTCTTTAATGAAGCTTATAGTCCTTGGTTTTGGTCCTAGATCCATGATCCACCTTGAGTTGGTTTTTGTATATGGAGTGAGGTGTCGATCTTGCTTGAGTTTTCTGCAGATATTTTTCCAATTTTGCCAGCACCATTTGTTAAAAATGCTGTCGTTTCCCCACTTAACTGATTTCATCTCCTTGTCAAAAATCGGCGCCATATGTAGATGGGCTGATATCCGGGTTCTCAATTCTATTCCATTGATCTGTGTGTCTGTCATTGTACCAGTACCATGCTGTCTTAACCACCACGGCAGTGTAGTAGAATTTGAAATCAGGGAGTGAGATGTTTCCTACCTTTTTTCTATTTTTAAGGAGTGCTTTGCTTATTCGGGGCCTCTTTCCATTCCAAATGAAACTGGAGATTACCTTTTCCATCTCCTTGAAGAATGGGATTGGTATTTTTATTCGGATTGTGTTGAACATATAAATTGCCTTTGGTAGTATTGCCATTTTCACAATATTGAGTCTTCCTATGCATGAGCAAGGGATATTCTTCCACTTCTCCAGGTCTTTTTGTTTCTTGTAGTAATGTTTTGTAATTTTCTTTGAATAGATCCTTTGTGCTTCTGGTGAGATTTTCTCCCAAGTATTTAATCTTGTAATTCGCTATTGTGAAGGGTATTGTTTTTCTTAGTTCAGGCTCTGTATTCTCTCGTATCCTGCTATTTTGTTGAGTTGGTCAACTATGTTCAATAGTTTTCTTGCTGAGTCTTTAGGGTTTTCTAGGTATACTATCATATCATCTGCATAGAGAGATAATTTTACCTCCTCTTTGTCAATTTGGATACCTCTTATTTCCTTCTCTTGTCTTATTGCTATTGCTAAGACTTCCAATACAATATTGAATAAGAGAAGTGAGAGTGGGCATCCTTGCTCAGTTCCTGTTCTTAAAGGGAATGCCTTTAACCTCTCTCCATTGAGAATGATGTTGGCTCTCAGGTTTGTATAAATACTTTTTACTATGTTGAAGAACTTCCCCTCTAATCCTATTTTGTTGCGTGTTTTGGTCATGAAAGGGTGTTGTACTTTGTCAAAGGCCTTTTCTGCATCAATTGATAGGATCATGTGGTTCTAGGTATAATGTTTTATCCAAAAGCATTTCCTTATTTCTTAAAGATGATTCCTTTTAAAAATAACACTATAACCATGTATTTACATATACAGATATATTCATAAATGGGAAGATTGTGCCAGTAATTTCAAGCCAATCCCAACAAATTTGGTCATGGCCTACAGCATGAAATTAGAGTAAATCTGAATTTGTGAAATTGTGGGTGTGCTAAAATGAAAAAAGTTAGGGGAGCTCTGGTGGCCTAGTGGTGAGGAGCTGCAACTACAATCCCAGAGGCGCACGGTTCGAATCCACCAGATGTTCTTCCGGGGAAGGAGGGACAATCTCCTCCTGTACCAGTCAGATCTGATTTGACGGTACACTCACACAAAAATAATAAAATGAAAAAAGTTGTGAGTCAGAGCCCTTGGAATGGGAATGTTGGTGGAGGCATAGTGACCATTTTTAAGCTTTGAGACAGAAGATGTAATTAATACCAGGGTCATGAAGAATGACATTCACAATGACCACTGGCTGTGGTCTTTCAACAAGGCACTATTATCTTCAGTTTTGTTGGCCCATTCTTTTTCCTGTGTAATTAATGTTTCAGTGTACCTGCATTTTACAGATGTGTATCTATTCCTGTTTGCTTTATCAGTCATGACTGAATCAGGAGAACCTGTATGAAGTCCTGAGATTTGGGGGGCGGGGGGTTCAGTTGATCCACTGTTTTCTATGTTTCCTTGAAATTTGTTGAGTAAGTCTAGGTAATTTTTTTGAATTGTTGCTCTTTAATTGTACTAATTTGTCTTTACTAATTGTATTCTTATATACTGTTTTCTCTGTTTCTGCCTCTAATATTTATAGTTAAATACAGAAAATGAATATAATTTTATTTATTTATTTATTTCAAAATTTCTCTTGATAGGAGCATGAGTTACAAAGGACAGGTTGTTCCTGTGTTCTGTAGCAGTCATTGGGGTCAGTGCCTCATTAAAAGTGGAAAATGATGATGTTCTAATGATAATTCTGTATATTCCTGAAATACTTCTTTATAATGAACATCTTTCTTTTCCTTTACTAATTTTGGTTAGCAAGTAGCACACATTGTATAGTAAAGGCAGAATTAATACTTTATAATTCATTTATCAATACCAGTATAACTGATTCTTTAAATGTACGTAATGTTTCCAGTAGTAATTATCATTTATCAGTGATAGACTCTTGTCCTACCTTTGGCCTGAGTTATTCTCTGTTTGTATTTGACTATCTTTACATAAATCATTTTATCGTACAGCACTCTTAATTCCTGTTTTATTAAACCTGGTTAGATTTTTTTTTTATTTTCTGTAATTTCTTAGTCATTAAAGTATTCAACTTTCGATCCCCTTTTAAAATTACTACTTTCCTAACTCAAAGGAAATGTCATTGAAATAATTTTTGTGGAGATCCTTAAAATAGCTATTTACTGTTGGCAAGTGACTTCTGTCATAAGTTGGCTCTTCAATTAAAGCTAAATTTTTAATCGTTAGAGGAATAAAAACATACTCTTACCAATAGAATAATCTTTTCATGTTCATGCAGAGTACCTTTCCTTTTATTTTCCCTGCCCAATTCTACCTCTAGTCGTAATAATAAGAGAAATAGTAAAAAAACTATAGAATTTAGAATTTGCAATTCTTAAATATTACTTATGTCTCTTTTTAAAATTGTGCTATTCTAATGTTTCTTAGATATATTTTAGCATTTTAGAGTCAGTTACTACTTTTCAGATTTTCTTGGTTTAATAATCCCCTGTAATCTATATATTTGGACACCTGGATTCTAATCCTGAATATTGATCCTATTATAGACCATTTTTTCCATGTACTCTGCAGTTCAGAGAGCTGGGTGAGCTAAAATTTAAATTCTGACATGTTTAATTAATGGCAATCTGCAGAAACTTTAAAGTTCCACTTAAGAAGCTTAACTAAAAAATGCTGACCAAAAAATTTTTCCCCCCCGATTTAAGCTAAGAAAGAAGAAAAGAAAAGGCATAAGTCATCATCTTCCTCATCTTCATCCTCATCTTCCAGTGATTCAGATAGCTCAAGTGATTCTCAGTCCTCTTCTGATTCTTCTGATTCTGAAAGTGCTTCTGAAGAAAAATCAAAAAAAAGAAAAAAGAAACATAGAAAAAATTCACGAAAACACAAGAAAGAAAAGAAGAAGCGGAAGAAAAGCAAGAAAAGGTCTTGGTCTTTTACTTCTACAGTGCTAGCTTTGTAGTCTAATCCCTTTTTGTTTCTATATAAATCTACTAGGCTCTTAATGTGGAACATTAAAATAGTAAGAAATACTTGATAGACCATTTTAATACTTCACAGTGTATAGTTTTAAATATTAATTCATTAATTTACATCACTCCTTGTCTGTGCATTCAAAGTAGACTATACATCTAGATTTGTACACTTTATGAGATTATTAATAAGAATTGTAAGAAACCAATAGTTAATATTTCTTGTGGTAGTCCTTTTTGCATTTTTCTTTTCTCTCCTTTTTTTATATGATAGTGGTAGTCAAAACCATTAATGTCAGAGTATTTACTTTGTTCCCATTTTTATTTTCATTTTCTGTGTCTGTACTAAAATTTAAAATTGCCTTTATCTGCCTGCTACCCCAAAACTAACTAATTTCTTTAGTTACACAGTTTAAAATATTTTTGTTTTATCAGAGTTTTTTAGCCATAGAGTTTTAAAATTTTAAAGGGGAAAAAATTGCTAAGAGTATTAACTCCTACCCCCCTTTTAGTTAGTTACTTTGTAAGAGAAATAGAGAAAAATTTTCCCCATATGATAGTATCTGTTTAGGGACAAAAAGGGGCTTATGTTTTGGTATCTTATTATGGAAAAAAATAACAGCAATTAAAAATAAGAGGTACTTGTTAGTTAACTATATCTTATTTCATGTGTTTCTGTCTGTTAAGTGCATCTAGTGAAAGCGAGGCGGAAAATATTGAAGCACAACCCCAATCTACTGTGCGTCCAGAAGAGATTCCTCCTATACCTGAAAATAGGTTCCTAATGAGAAAAAGTCCTCCTAAAGTTGATGAAAAAGAAAGGAAAACCAGAGAACGAGAGCGAGACAGAGAATGGTACGTGAATGTAGATACTTTTTAGAATACTCTATAGTCTTTAATAATAAATTTTATTTTTTTTATGATTTTTACATATTCTGTATAGAAGTTAATTGATCATTTCTCAAGATTGAACTATTTTCCTTTTAATGGAGTGTTACAAGGGAAAGTTCCTTCTTGGAAAACATGGAATAATTCCAAACCAATTCCATTTAAAATGAGTTCATGTTGTATTATATCATTTTGTGAATTGTCATTTGTGGGAACTTTCAGCAAGTACCCACTTTAATTGTTTAGTTTGTCTCATAGGAGAAATGTCATTTTCCTTACCTGATTTTCAGTATTATGATTATGATAATTATTGTCGTATTCAGGTGCTTGCTTTGATTATTCTATTGGTTCTTTAAAGAGTCACTTTGCTAATGCTGGCCAAAAACAGCAAAAAGCAAAGGGAAACTTTTTATTTACTTTAGATTATGTGGCTATATAGTGCAGGCTCATTGCCTTAGCTTGCAACCATGGGGCAGAGTTAGGATTTTCAAGGGTGTAATCTTTGTAGAAGGAGACTCTGCCACATCTGCTGGTAGATTTATACCATCAGCATTTCTATTCACGGCTGTCTGTGCCACCAGGCCTTCTGGTTGTAGCATACTGGTGATTGTAAATTATGTTCCTATGGTTTTACAATACAGTAAAATTATTAAAATAAGATTTGTTTAGGGTTTTGAATTGGATTTCTTTTTCTGCTAGTCTTAGGATAAGATATTCCTAAAGAACATGATAGTAAAAGTGGAATGAGTGAGCTCCTTTAAAATTATTTTTTCAAAGACTTATATAGTTTCAGTTAATTTGCTATTAAAAATTAGCTGTTCTTTGAAAATAAAGTTTCACTTTTTTTACATAAACCATGATATAAACTTTTTCAAACCAGTTTATATTCTATTTTACATTAGTTAACATTTCTTCATAGTCTGTATCACTAATGGAAAAACTGCTTATAGGATCATAAGGTTCTCTGAAACAAAATCATACTATAATTATTCTCTTAGAAATATTTGAGACTTCCCACCATAAGTGTTTATGTATTGATTTGTTTTAAATAACTTAATCTTTTTTGTTGTTATTATTTTTGTGTGAGTGTACCGTCAAATCAGATCTGACTGGTACAGGAGGAGACTGCCCCTCCTTCCCCGGCAGAGCATCTGGTGGATTCAAACTGTGCGCCTCTGGGATTGTAGTTGCAGCTCCTTGCCACTAGGCCAGCAGAGCTCCCCTTAAATAACTTAATCTTAAGGATCAATTTTAGTAATGATTCTCAACAGAGAACTCTTGGCCTTTGGGGGCCTTCATTTTTACACAACTTAAGACTTTTAGGACATCTTACTTTTGGGAGACAACGCACCAGTAACAACCCTTAGACAGCTAAAAATACTTTCCCCAGACATTTACTGAGATTGATAACTGCTTCTGGTTGAAAACCATTCACTATATACAGGGTGTAAAGTTAAATAATTCAGGTCAGTAATAAGATTCGTTTTTAATGTTATAATGTTCTAATTTGCCTTTTGTGTCCTTTTAGTAACCCACCCAACTCCCAGCCTGCTTCGTATCAGAGGCGACTTTTAGTTACACGGTCTGGCAGGAAAATTAAAGGAAGAGGACCAAGGGTAGGTGCTGTTTTCCCCTTCAGAAATACTGCTGTCTGTCTCCCTTAAATAATATTAGAGTGGGCCTTTAAAGTGTTATTTTATTGTATAAGTAACTAAAATTTAGACAAGATGTGGCTATTGAATACATGTTTCCCTTTTCATAGAAAATATTGGATACTGTATACACTTGTTATAGTATGTGGAATATTTGATTCTCTGGACTGAATTCTCTTCATCAGAATTTAAATATCTTGTGTTTAGAAATTTGACTATACTTACTACTTCTCTTAAAATTCATTCCTCAACTGTTTTACTTGTGAGATTTTCTTGTACTCTTTGTCTGCACTGAAGTCTTACTAGGTAAGCATTTCACTGCATAAGGGGCATTTCGTACTTAACGTATGCAAAGCTGAGTATAAACCTTTGCTCTTCAGACCTGACCCTCCTTTGTATTTCTTGTCTCCATGATGGGCACTACTGTCTGCCCTTACTTAAACCCATAGCCCAAGGATCATTTTGATTCTGTCCTTTTTTTTCCATACCATTTATTTTGAAAAACATTTATTATACCGAGATTTGTACATCATACTATTTTAAAAAAAGGTTTCATACCATATTTTGTCTTGCCATCTCCCAAGTCCTGTCCATTCTACCTCCTAAATATTCTAAATTTCTTTCTTCTGTCAGTATTCATTCTCCATCTTAATTCCATTCATCATCATTTATCACCTGACATTAGTATGATTTTTTCTAATATTGGTGTCATGGAAATTTTTAAGTTTTCTCAATACGATTTTCAAAAGAAAATCTGAGAGATGCCTAAAACACAAGGATAGAATAGACAAGTGCACAATCCATTAGCTGTGAAAACAGACATCAAAGCATGCATGTAGTTTAGAAGATTCCACTGTACAATAATGAGAGAAAGTGAGAAAAACAAATAATGGGATGCTAGTTTGGGAAGCTCTGGTGGCCTACTGGTAAAGTGCTATGCTGCAATTTCCAAGCTAACTGGTTCAAATCTACCAGCTGCTCTGTGTGAGGATGGGAAGTCTTCTCTTGTGCAGTTTATTGCCTCTGAAAACACACTGGGAGATCAGCTATGAATCAGTTCTGACTAGATGGCACACAAGAACAACAACAGTTTGAAAATCATTTTCAGGATCCCTCATGTCTTAAAACTCATGAATTATACTTCATGTGATCCTTTCTTTAACTAGTAACCAGAAGGATTGCTTAAAAATAAAAATGTGATTATGTTACTTCTTTGTATTGATCTTAGACTGCATAGAAAGTTCTTGCATGGTATATAAACTGAAAACTGAGGCAGTCTCTTTATTTGTTGTCTCACCTTTGCTGTCTCATTGCGGACCCTCTCTTGGCTTTAAATCACACAGATTGCCTAGTCTATCTCTCTCAGAGGTGCTCTGGATTCAGATTGCCAGAGAGATGATTGCAGTGCAACTTCCTATGAACTACACTACACTATCAGTGCTCCCCTATGGCATATGTTGTTCTTAGGTGCTATCAACTTGAGTACTACCCATAGTGACCTTGTGTACAACAAAGCTGAACCCTGTCCTATACTGTGCCATCCTTACACTTCCTGGCACACTAGAGACCATTGTGGCAGTTACTGTGTCAGTCGAAGTGGTTAAGGGTCTTCCTGTCCTTTGCCGCCCCTCTGCCTTTCTAAGCATGATGTTCTTCTCCAGGGAATAGCCTTTCCTAGCAACAGGCCCATAGTGTGTGAGGTGACACTTTTAACATATTTGCCTCCAAGGAGCACTGTGGCTGCACTTCCTCCCAAACATGGCTGTTTATTCTTGTGGCAATCCATGGGATGCTCAGTACTCTATGGCATAAAAGATCTCCCAAAATTTAGTCCAGTAGTATCTGATAAAGCCTTTCCCTTACAGATTTTAGTTTATCAGTAGAGCAGAGATAACATGGAAATGCCCGCGTCTGACCTCTGCTAGCTCCACGAAAGTAAATCATTTCCTTCAACATCCACAGCATAAAACTAATCCCTACAAGGTCCCTCACTCTGACTTCTAATCACTTGGTCTGAAATTTGTTGCAAATGACCACACAAACCTTATAGAATCTCATTTTATTCACAGTTGTGGAGTTTATTCGGCAATCAGGTTATTGTGGGAGTGCAATGAATATCCACAATGAAAGTCCAAGTTCAATAAATAGAAGTTGCAAGCCAGGTTAACAGCAGGATATACAGACCCTATCTCAGTTCATACAGTTTTTCTATTAGCAACAAGATTCAGTGCCTCAATTAATCCAAGCAACTTCTCAGTCAACAGAAAGAGAAGGCTCTGAAGGATGCCTTCTCTGCTTTTCTGATGTTGAGGTTCCTGTCTTAAGGGCTTTGGCCCTGACTCCATCTGCCTCCGTCAGGCTACACCTTGCCAGAGTCTCAGTACAGTCTGGTTAGCTCTCTAACAGCTATTGAGGGTGCTGATGAGTGGCAAACCACGTGTCCACAGTTGAGGCATCTAGAGACCACATCTCCAGGGAAGTGTAAGGCATAGGTAGAAAAGCCATTTTCACGTCTGAACAGTGCATAGCTTTAGCCTTACTTATCTGTCAGTTGATTATTTCTAAAAGAGTATGTTCGTTCATTCCTTCCTGTTCTTTGCTTTTCAAACATGATATTCCTCAAATACATTTTCTCTTCCATTTATCTTTGCCTTTCACTAACTTACAAACTTCTATTCTCAGTTTGTAATTATCACTTAGGTATTAACACTTAGGTGTTCACACTCTTCCATACTAAATCAAATATAGTGAGGATGGAAAGGTTCATAGGGTTGTTATGAGTAATAGTCAAAATTCAACACCTAACAACCAATTAGATATATATTTCTTAAATTTTCTCTGAGCACCCTTACTTTTCCACTTATACATATTCTAATTATAGCTACATGTATATTTACTGTATGTAATTTTTGTGTGCATCCTGTTAGAAACACATTTCAATGGAGAAAAATCTGCTGTGTTCACTAATGTTTCCTTCAGAATGTAGTAGATTGATCTGCATCCTAAAGGCTAAATAAGTATTTGTTGAGTATGTGAACATTTGTGTATTTGATAAATCTTAAAAACACTCAATCCACAGACACCTAATTTGGAACTTGGCAACAGATAAGAGGTCTTGCCACACCACTTGCAACTCTTTCAGAGCTATAGTTGAAGGAAATGATCTCACAAAAGACTATTCTTTAGAAGATTCTTTGTATTTGGAACTTGAAAAATGACTAAATTTTCTCCAACTTACTCATATGCTATATAAAAATTGAGGATTTTATAGAGTAGAAATACATGTAAAAAATACTATTTGAACCTAGAAATCTCATTTACTAAGGATAACATTTTAGCTAGTGTTGCATTGCTTTTGTATTTTAATATTTTCCCCCTTTTATTCTTTAAGCGTTACCGAACTCCTTCCAGATCCAGATCAAGGGATCGGTTCAGACGCAGTGAGACTCCTCCACATTGGAGGCAAGAGATGCAGAGAGCTCAAAGAATGAGAGTGTCAAGTGGTGAAAGATGGATCAAAGGGGATAAGTAAGATTTAATTGTGTTATTTCAAATGCATGGAACAATTTTCTATACTATTGTACAAAAGGTTACTGATAGCCATAGTACTACTAGTGTCTGAATGCTGTCAGATAAAATACCATTTTATCTAATAATGTACACCTTTCATTGCTATAAGATTTTCTAAATTATTCTCTTTATTTTTAAATTATTTTTAGGAGTGAGTTAAATGAAATAAAAGAAAATCAAAGAAGCCCAGTTAGAGTCAAAGAGAGAAAAATAACCGATCATAGACATGCGTCTGAGAGTCCAAACAGAAAAAGCGAAAAGGAAAAGAAAGTTAAAGATCATAAGTCTAGTAGCAAAGACAGAGACATCAGAAGAAATTCAGAAAAGGATGATAAATATAATAAAAACAAAGTGAAGAAAAGAATGAAATCTAAAAGTAGGAGCAAGGAGAAATCCAAGAGTAAGGAAAGAGATTCAAAGCACAATAGACACGAAGAAAAGAGAGGAAGATCAAGAAGCAAAGAAAGGGATCATGAGATTGTTAAAGAAAAGGAGAAGAAGTCTGATTCTAAAGGAAAAGATCAGGAAAGGAGTAGAAGTAAAGAAAAGTCAAAACAGGGCGAATCAAAAAGTAATGAGCATGATCATAATAAAAGTAAAGAAAAGGAAAGACATGCACAGTCCAGGAGTAGAGAGCGGGATATCACCAAAAGCAAACACAGTTACAATAGTAGGACAAGAGAACGAAGCAGAAGTAGGGATAGGGGCAGAAGAGCTCGATCCAGAAGTCAAGACAGAGATCGCAGCCGAAGCAAGGAGTACCACAGATACAGAGAACGGGAGTACAGGCGGAGAGGAAGGTCACGCAGCAGAGAAAGAAGGACAACACCAGGAAGATCAAGAAGTAAAGACAGAAGGAGACGGAGGAGGGATTCGCGAAGCTCAGAGAGAGAAGAAAGTCAAAGCAGAAATAGAGAGAGATACAGGAACCAAGAAAGTAAGAGTTCACACAGAAGAGAAAATTCAGAGAGTGAAAAAAGAATGTACTCTAAAAGCCGTGATCATAACGGCTCAACTAATAGTAGAGAAAAAAAGCCTGATAGAGATCAAAGTCCATCCTCAAAAACAAAACAGAGCAGTAAGGACAATGAATTAAAGGCTTCCACATTGAAAACCAAGGAGAATGAGAAGACCAGATCTTCAGTGGAAAAAGAAGTGAACCAAAAATCAAAGGGTCAAGAAAATGACCACATACATGACAAAAATAAAAAATTTGATCATGAATCAAGCCCTGGAACAGATGAAGACAAAAGTGGATGAGTAAGTTCTATAAACTTACATGCTGTCTCAAATTTTAAGTTTTAGAGACTGACTGATGAAGCTCCTCTATGTTGTTTTCTTCATTGTTTTCTGTTTGTTTTTTCTTTTTTAAAAATGTGTACTTCATTTAGTTGATCTTTTGATAATCTGCAACCTGGATAATTTGTACTGCTAAAGTTTTAATAAACTTGAAATGAGAAAAACACTTTGGTGTAATACTGTGTGCTGTGTTTGACTTTCATGTATGCATTTTTGTGTTGCAACAATCAAGCAGTAAGTAGCAAATACACTCTACAACATTGTGATTTGCTTAGAGACAAACATAACTGATTGTTGCAATACATTGTTACAAAAGCTTTTCTCATTAAAGAAAATTTAGAAACAATTGGTAGAAGATACTTTGTCTAGATTTTCTGATTGCATTTTAATAGTACTTTGCAGCAGTTCAATTACACAAAGCCGGATCCTAATAGTGTGGTATATAAATCATCACTTTTATTTTTTAGATAACTAGTCGTTTACATTGTATTTCATGTTTCTTTCAAACCATAGTTTGTTTTGTATTAATGCATTTGCTGTCCAGTTCAAGCTCATTGTTACATAAGTGTTTCTAAAAATAGCTGTAAGTTTGGTTTTGTTTTGAATTAATGGATTTACTGAGTTTTACTTGCTGTTACATAGCATTTGACAGCATTATACCTTGGAAAGGAACCTTGGTGACACAGTAGTTAAGCAATCAATTTTTAACTTCTCTGGTTTGGTGGTTTTAACCCACCAGGGACACCTTAGTAGAAAGGTTGCAGCAGTTTACTTTCATGAAGATACACAGCCTTAGAAACCCTGTGGGCCAGTTATTTGGGACCTTAGAGGGTCACTGCAAGTCTGAATCAACTTTTTGGCCCTGAGTTTTTTTGTTCTTTTTTTACCATGGAAAATCAGATTTTTAATCCCAATTCTGTGTTACTGCTGCGGCATAGAAGAATTGAAATTGTTGCTTTGGGGAACATTATAAGTGGTAGTAGCTTTTCTGAAATCAAAAGAAAACCTTTTCTCACAAAAATACTCCACTTTTTTAATTCCCAGGAATTATTATTATTATTTTTTGGCCATCAACCTGTAATAGAGGTCAGTGTCAACTCTTCATGGGTTTTTTTTTTTTTTGCTGTTGTGTAATTTGTTTGCTTGTTTAGTTGACTGACTTCTTGGCTGTGAGTTTAAAATGGCAGGATTATGCATCTTTTTATGTATGTATTATGATAGGCTACATAGCATGTTTAATGATTCTGGTTTCTGTTCAGGTGGCTTTAAAATATTGTTAATGTTGTTTTAACTTGGCATGTGTATAACATTGCCACATAGAGTAGGAAGCTCTAAAATTTGATAGCTAAAGATAACCCAAAAGTCATTTAGATTTGTGTAATGTATTTAGCTATTTTGTGATATGTGGCCTTTTATTCTGTAATTCCTCTTCTGAATAAATGATTAATCACCCAGCAAATATAAAACCTGCCTCATTTTAAAAAGAAGTTTCAGAATTCCAATTAGTAGTAGTCTAGAGTGTTTCTTACTTTAATGTTTGTCATTATAGTGTCATCTGTATTACCAAGGCAGCTTGTTGGTAAATTCAATACCTACTCAATGCTGTTTATACTGAATAAAGCAGTGCTTAACATAATACTTCTCATGGTTGATTATTATAGAAATGATACCTTTGGCATTACAATACTTATTTACAGAATGAGTATGATAATGAAGATAAGACTGATATATTAATCCCATAGTACATTTTTTAAGAAAAAATTTCCTGGTGATACAAGTATTAGATGTATATTAAAATCCAGTTATTTGTTAGGATTTTTTACCAAAACCCCATAGTAAATGTCCAAACTATATACTCTGTTATTTCCTTTAAACTAGTTGTCATTGCTCTTAAATTCAGTAAACTGCATTTTTAGAATCTTTAAATTATTTGGGTTTCAGGAAGCTCTCGTAGCCTAGTGGAAAGGAGTTATGCTGTTAACCAAAAGGCACGTGATTTGATTTCACCATCTGCTCTGTGGGAGGAAGATGGGCATCTCCTCCTTTGTGGTGTTCTGCCTCGGAAAACCCACTGGAGGGTCAGCCATGAGCTGACTCAGGGCACAGAACAGCAGCTGCCGCTCCGGGAGGAAGGTGGGCAGTCTCCTCCCGTGTAATTTACAGCCTCTGAAAACCCCCTGGAGAGTCAATTCAGCCTCACCACAGTGAGTTTTCTGGCTGGTTTTGTTTGTTTGTTTATTTGTTTATCTGAGCTCCTTAAAGGTGCAACTAAAAGGATTTTTTAAGAGCTAAGTGAGGATAAGCTTTGAAGTCATTTCACCCAAAAGTTTTATCTACCAGTAATGACAATTACTCAATTTTGTAGCAAAATACTAGAGTGAAAAGAAATTTAGTACCTTCTATAAACAATATCTTCTGGTTTTACTATCAAAATGGCTGTTCCATGCTAAGCATTATTTATACTTTCTGAACCCCTTTTTGTTAAGCTTGTTAAAACTTTCCTAACAGTAGACCAGATGTGGTCAAGGAGTTCAGGTGAGGGAAGACAACCAAAATAATATTTCCTGCCCGTCAAGATCTCTTGCAGGATCTGAATAGTGCACAGCTGATACGATCTTACCCTTTTGTTATATGTGGGATAGCCCTATTTATTTTACTTTGAGTACATATTTTTCTGAAAATTGGCTATTCTTTCCTGGTAAAATTGATGTTACAGGTTTTGATGTCTGGGCTTATAGTTTATCTCTTCATATCCTTTGAAGAAGTTTTAAATTAGTTTTGTTTGCTTTGTAATATCTGAGATATTTTGAGAATGTGGAATTATGATTACTTTGTGTGAAATATTTTTCTGGATATGGTTATCTGCTATAAAACTGAACACTGCAGAGAAATTAATGTTTATGAAATGAGCAGTACAGAATTTACTAGATTGCTTTAAAACTACATGACCTTACTCTTGTGCAGAGTGAAAGGTTTGACGCTAACCAAGTAAATAATAAATCTATATTATGGGCAGGCACACATTTGGTTTCTAGCGTTTTTGGCAATTGTTATATATGTCTAAAACTAGCTTTTTTTTTAAAATAGAGCCTATGTTCAGATGATACATTTATAATTTTTTATCTAACACATTGCTGTAAAAATCTGTTTGCCTCCTGGTGGATGGATGTTGGTACATCCATCATACAGCTTGTTATTAGAACCATAGAGTGGTTTGGGGTGTGTTGTGGTTTTTCTTTAACTTTTTAGTTTAGGTTTATACTTACACAGTTAAGTAAACCCTCCATAGATTGTAGGTTGGTGTCCTATTATTATGAAAAGTTGTTATAAGTACTTGTTTTTAAAAACAAAGGTAAGCCCCAGCAAAAGCAGCAGGAACTGGGACACCTGTCTACCCATAGTGAGGCTTCTAGCTGCTTACATTTTAAAGGAAGGATCCATGGGCATGAAAACTCTGGCCTGTTGTGACACAGGTAGGGATGTTAAAGGAAAAGGAGGGGCAGGCTCACAGATAAAATTCTGCTAGTAAAATTGGAAAAGGAAATTTAAAAAGGTAGTTTTGTTTAAAAAAATCTTTGCTATAGGAGGTCATGGAGTGGGAGTGTTAATACACGTTTCTGCCATTTTATTTGTTAAGCAAATTATGTGATGCTGAAAAAAGCGTACTTTCTCCTTTTGTGTGTATATTAGTATATTGAAAGACTGATAAATGAATTGGGTGTTTGTGTGTAGGGGTGTTAAAGATTCTGTGGCTACTCTTTTTTGTGGAAGGGAACCCATAAATGAAGTTAACGTACTTTTCCTAGCTCAAAAGTCACTGTAATGTATATTTTTTTAATGAAAGTTAGAAATAAAATATTGTCTTCTCTGTTATAAAATTAGTTTTAAATGTTGTTTCTCTTGTCATTAGTAACTTGAACTGTTTTCTGCAAACTGCATTTTACAAATTTAAACTTAAAACTGTATTAACTTTTATAGTTACATATTCTATTAAATAAACTATAATAAAAAGGTTTTTTGTATTTTACAAATTATTGTTGTATTAATTACTCAACTTTTATTTTTTATTAAAAGCCAAATAATGAAGATAAATAAAAATATTGTTTTATTTTACCCATGAGGATATAGAATTATTTGTATTATGAGAAAATGGAACAAAGTGTTAACAAGACTGAGCGACTTCAAGAAACAAGCAGTGACAGTTTCCAGGAAAGTTTGAGAGTGGGTCCTAGTGTAAATATTTATTCATAGTGCTTCCTATTTTAGTGTGGTATGTTTGTTTTTGTTTTTGTTTTTTCCTCAACAAACGTTTAAGGTTAAATTTTGGAATTTGCATTGCTGTTAACTGGAATACTACCATTGCTTATTAATTCTCAACTTCTCGGTATTGGAAACAATAATATATCCTGTGACTGCTGGTTTAAACATAGCACTTATCATTGTAAAGCCATATAAATGTTAATTGACTTTTGTAAGAAAAAAAATTATCTAATTTGGGATGGGAGAGGCGTTGGCTTTGTTTTTATTTATATTGGATATATTTGGTGAAAATGTACCTAGTTAATGTTAAAGCTAGTTGCTGAAGAAAATACATATGCCTAGATAAAGACATTTGACCATTTAGTGGGGTCTGTATGTGTTAGCAAATGAATATTATCTCTGAACTATGAAACTGAAGTGTTTTTAGGCAAGAGGATATGTGAAATGTGAGTGCTTTATATGGATTTTACAAATTGTGTATTAAAATACTTTTAGCATCAATTTGCTTTTTCTATTTCATGACTTTCTAGATTGTTTTCTGAAACATATTTCCTATTCTAATACTGTATTTCCCTTTTTAAAAAAGTTACTATTTTCATATCCCATCTTCCTCAAAAGTTCAATACCCTAAGAATCTTGGCTATAGATTTATAGATGGAACAAAATTTATCCCTGGATTTCCTTTTTCAAACTAGCAGATTATAGAGCAGTTGTATTTCCTATGTGTTGGTTGAATGGGCTTTGAACTAAATTGTGTTAAACTTGTAGATACCCTTTTAAAATTGAAAAGCCCAGGAAAATTAAAGTAAAATAACCAAATCATATATGAAAACTAATCACATCAGTGTTTGATGCTTCCATTCGCTCAGCTAATTGTAAAACATAATTCTGTAATTTTGTAGAGACTGATTATTTTATAATGAGAAAATTGTTTTATCTAAAATTAGTAATCAGTCCTAATACATCTTTAAAATAATTTAAAGGAGATGGTATATGGTAGAAGTTCCCAAACTAGTCTTGTGCTCTTGTAATTCAGTGATTTCCCCCCCCTTTTGTCAGTTTGCTAGACCAAAAGGAATACTTAACAGTTCTATTTATTAAATACTAAAATTTTTTTTAATTATTTTTTTAAATTATTTTGTGAGTGTGTGTACCATCAAATCAGATCTGACTGGTACAGGAGGAGATTGTTCCTCCTCCTCCAGCAGAGCACCTGGTAGATTCGAACTGTGCACCTCTGGGATTGCAGTACACCTTCTTGCCACTAGGCCACCGGAGCTCAAATAGTAAATTTTTTTTTAAAAAAGCTAACATCGTTTAAGTTCTGGCAACTTAGTAACTGAGAAATTGAAATGAAGAGAAAGTCATAATTAAATAAGAACTCTTACTAATGGGGTATATTTAACTGTTGGTCATTGTGCACCTTATCAAAGCTTAGATTAACCACTTTTGCCTACTTCTACTGTTTTGTAATGATTTTTATGCAGTATTTGAATTTTTTCAGCAGCAGTTTGTTTAAAATCCACCAAAACTGGATGAAATATGTTTATGGCATTGAAGTCTATGGGGGAGAGAATAGTCTAAAAGTATTATATTTTAGGGCATTATTTTTATCGTAGGAGTATGCAATGAGGGTTGCAGAG
>NW_006400119.1:1676528-1688670 GCF_000299155.1 Elephantulus edwardii
AAAAAAAAAAATCCACCATAACAGTGTGAATGTCACTGAAACAGTGATGGCGCCTACAATCAGTCTATTGAAATGGAAATACCTCAGGCTGGTAGCACCTACAGTCTTAAAAAATGTCAATTATCACTATGTTCCACTTCAAATTTTAAAGCTTTGTAACTCTAGTGATTCCCCTGTAGTTCTTCAGAGCATTTATTTTGAAAATAACATGTTGTTTTCTTTTTAATTACCGTAATTCATATATTTAATCAACATTTACTTTTTGAATTGTTATTTTAATGAAAATTTACAGAAGAATTTCATTTTCATTCGTTGTTGCACATTTTCCTTTCTACCCCTCAGTTCACTTAAAAAAATTGTTACATAATCATTTTTAGTTGTTTTTCTTTAAATCCATAACCATAATCATAAAATAGTAAGAATCATAGGTACCTACAGAAAAATCTTTATTTTAAAAGCTTAGATATCCAGATCTGCCAAGTCAGAAAGTCAAAAGATGGGCTTTGTGAAAGTTTGGGAGATAATGTGGCAGAATTTAGTACATTTGTGTACTTGACTTTTGGAGTTGTAGCTAACAAGATTTTCTTAGAGAATAAAAGCCTTGATCTCTAAGATTGATGTCCTGTTACTCCAACTTCTTAATCTCGTGTGTTAAAGTATTTGTTACATTTCGTTGCTATTTACAAAAATAATGCATTTAGTCATTTAACATCAATATTGTAGGGATTAATGAGAAATGTTACAGCAGTAGACACATTTTTAAAAAATCTCTAATCAATTACCTAACTACAGCTTAAATTAGGAAAAGAACAATACCCAAAGCTACCTGATGAAAAAGCAGAGTAGGAAAAAAATTAGGAAAACAAGCTAATGAGAAAAGCTACAAAGTGAGAACAGTAACATCACACTTTTAGGCTACTGTGAAAGAGCAAAGGCCTGGTGGGGAAGAGCATGTCTGACTTCTAACAACTTCACACAGGGGAAATGTCCCCATTCACAGGATCAGCAAATAATACCAATTCCCATGAGGTCAGGCATGCCTCCCACACTCCTCTACCTCTTTCTAGTCATCGCAACAGTAAGATTGGTGTTCCTGGTTACTGCTTCAGTGGGTCCGAATCCAATGCATTGGCTCACAGAAACATTGAAGTCAAACGGTTATGATCCAGATTAGTAACAATGCAGTCAAGACAGCTCTCAAAATGTACACACAGTCACCTCACCCTTGAGCCTCATGGCTCCAAGTCATTGTTCCCAAGTTAGTCCTGCCAGTGTTGGCTCCCCCCAGTTCCCATCAGCTCTCCGTTTCTGCTATTGCTGCTCTTAGTGGTTAGATATCTTGCTGATGGTGTCGTGTCAGGAGTCCTCTTTGCTCTTCACTGGGAGGAAGATCTGATCTCTGGCTAGAGCTGTTCAGTTTATTGGCAAGACTAGCCAATTCCCATGTGGATACGCCAACACACTATAGACACTTATTCCTGTTCATCTGCATGGTCAGTCATCCACATTTAGATAGCTAGGAAAGCCATGAGGCAAATATCTAAAGTAAAAATAGGGACTTAAAAATTCTCAGAAATAAAAGAATGCCAAGTATAGTTACCTACAAAAAAAAGTCAAAATCCTAAAAGCTTAATGAGATGAGACGAAAAATAGGAAACCTCAACAGACCCATAGTAAGTGAAATTTTTTAACAGGAGACAAGTGTTCGATGAACAAATGGAGCTGGGGAAATGAGTTGAACACCCATCATACGCAAAAATTAAAATGGACCACAGACATTTAAAAACCAGAATTGTAGTTGCCGCTGAGTTGTGCAGAGGCAGAAGCCCAGGATTCCACTCCACTCTAACCAACCCACTGTCATGGCTGAGGAAGGCATTGCTGCTGGAGGTGTAATGGATGTCAATACCCTTTTACAAGAGGTGCTAAAAAGTCTACCCTCATCCACGATGGCCCAGCATGTGGAATTCACAAGGCTGCCAAAGCCTTAGATAAGCACCAAGCCCATCTTTGTGTGTTTGCATCCAACTGTAATGAGCCTATGTATGTCAAAGTTAGTAGAGGCCCTTTGTGCTGAACACCCAATCAACCTGATAAAGATTGATGATAATAAGAAACTGGGGGCGTGGGTAGGCCTCTGCAAAATTGACTGAGAAGGAAATCCTCACAAAATAGTTGTCTGTAGTTGTTAAGGACTATGGCAAAGAATTCCAGGCCAAGGATGTCATTGAAGAGTATTTCAAATGCAGAAATGAAACCAATAAAGAACTTGTCATATTAAAAAACAAAAACTAGAATAAAATTCTTACAAGAAAAGTTTTATGACTGATTTAGCATTCTTAGCTATAACACCAAAAGCATGAGTAACAAAATAACCTCAAAAAAAACAGGAAATATTTGCACATAAACTGACAATATTGTAAGACAACCATGGAATGGGAGAAAATATTTGCACATTACCATGAACCTGTGAGAGTTCCAAGGGGAGTTCCTTTATTGTTATGTGCTGTCGAGTCCCCTGCGACCCTTAGTGTGACCCTATCTGTGTTCAACAGCTCTGAACCATACCCCATCCTGAGCCAGTTTCTCTGACTGAACCACCTACCCTCACTGTCCCAGTTAACTGTATCAGTCCATCTCATTTGGTGTCTTCCTGTCCTGCACTGTCCCTCCACTCTTCTGAGCATGATGTCCTTCTCCAACGACTGGTCCCTTCTGACCGTATGCCCAAAGTATGTGAGACGGAGCTTCAAAATCCTAGCCTCCAAGGAGAAACTTGGTTTCATCCTCTCCAAGAAATAACTTTGTTTCCTTGGCTCTCCAAGAAATAACTCTTTGTTTCCTTGGCAGTTCATGATATAAGACTCTTCTCCAGCACCACCACTCAAAGGCATCAATTCTTCTGTAATCATTAGTCATTGTCCAGCTCTCTGATGCATAGAAAGTAATTGCAAAGACCATGGCCTGGATAAGGCACACCTTAGTCTCTAGACGTTGTTTTTCAATACTCTGGAGAGGTCCCTGCCAGCAGATTTTTCCAGTGCAATTTGTCTTTTCATTTCCTGACTGCTGGTGCCAAGAGTGTTGACTGTAGAACTGAGCAAGCTGTAATTGTTAACCACCTCAATCTCTTCTCCATCTATCATGGTGCTGCTAGTTGACCCAGTGGTGAGAATTTTTGTCTTACTGATGTTAAGCTTCAATCCATATTGAAGACTAATAGTCCCTGCAGCAAGCACTTCAGATCCTCCTCACTTTCAGCAAGGAATATTGTGTTATCTGCATAATGTAGGTTGTTGATAAGTCTTCTCTCAATCCTGATGCCACATTTCTCCTCATAAAGTCCAGCTTCCCGAATGGTCTGTTCTGCATATAGATTTAAAAGGTATGGAGACAGGATGCATCCCTGACACACTCCTATACTGATTTTGAACTATGAAGTGTTTCCTTGCTCTGCTTCCTGATCCAAGTATAGGTTTCACATAAGCACAATCAAGTGTTCTGGGATTCCCATTCTCCTCAAGGTTAACCACAATTTGTTGTGATCCACATAGTCAAATGCCTTCGCATAGTCAGTGATGCACAGACATACATTCCTCTGGTACTCTGCTTTCTGCAGTGATCCCATCTGACATTGGCAATAATGTTGCCAGGACCTTTTCTAAACCCAGCTTGTATTTCTGGTACTTATTTGTTAATGTACTGTTTCCGTAATTTCTGGATGATCTTCAGCAGAATTTTGCTAGTGTGTGATTTTAGTGATATCGTTTGATAATTTCTACACTCTGCTGGGTCATTTTTTTTTTCTTTAATGGAAATAAATATGGATCCCTTCCAGTCTGTTGGGCAGATAGTTGTTTTCTAGATTTCTTGGCAAAACCTGGTGAGCACATCTAGGGCAACATCTGTTGAGCTATGACGGTATTTATTTTTTTGCCAAGTCCTTCAGAGTTGCCTGAACTTATCCTTCATCACCATTCCCTCTTAATCATACTGGTTGATCATTGTTTAAATCTTCTAACATTTTCATCTTTGATAGGGTTAACAACAATTGAGTTTTCCTCTGGCAGGTTTCTACCTTGCACAAAACTTGTTAGCTTTCTCAAGTTTTATATGTGTATGACAAGTCTAGTATGCAAATTCAACTCCTTTATGTCTCCGTAGAAGATAGCTGACCCTACAGCAGGTTTCCAGAGGCTGTAAGTCACTTGAGAGATTTCCTGTCATTGTTCTGCAGGTGGGTGGTGGATGCAGATCACCTGCCATTGTGTTGGCAGTGCAACTCACTACCCAGTAGACCACCTTAGCCCAGAATATAAAAAGAATTCTTACAACAAAAAAAATTTCAATTGTTTAAATAGGTGAAAGAGTAGGAAGCTGACTTTGCAGAGGCTGTACAGGAGATTGCCGGTCTCCTGCCTTAGGTTTAGCAGTGCAAGGCCTTATGGATTGTTGTTATGGGGAATTGACTACAACTCATAGTGGCCTTTTAAGCAGTAGCTCTGAACCTTATCCTATCCTGAGCCAACTTCACTGTCTCTGACACACTTGCCCCCATTTCCACAGTCACTGTGTCAATCCACCTCATAAAGGGTCTTCCTCTTCCTGTGCTGACCCTCCCTAAATCCTACCAAGCATCATGTCCTTCCCCCAAAACTGGTCCCTCCTTGCAACATGCCCGAACAATGTGAGATGGAGCTTCAAAATTCTTGTCTTCAAGGAGCAGCTTGGTTTTACCTAATCCAGGACAGACCTGATTGTTCTCTTGGCAATCCATGATAATGTTCAAAATTATTCTCCATTCACTTCAAAGGCATTAATTTTTCTTTTGACCTTTAGTCATTGTCCAGCTCTCTGGTGTGTAGCAAACAATTGTGAAGACCCTGGCTTGGATCAGGCACACCCTAGTCTCTAGACTGACATTGTTGCTCTGGAAAGGTCTCTGACAGCAAATGTTCCCAATACAATTCATATTTTATTTCCTGACTGCTAGTGCCAAGAGTGTTAATTGTGGACCCAAGTAAGCAGAAATGTTAACAATCTCAATCTCTTCTTCTTCTATCATGATGCTGCCATTTGGACCAATGGTGAGAATCTTTGTTTTCTTGCAGTTGAGCTTCAGTCCGTATTGAAGATTGCAGTCCTTGACTTTCCTATAACAATTTGCTTGACTGTGGATCCAAGCAAAATGAAATTATGGACTAAACCACCAGATCTCCCTTATCTTCTAAAAGACTTTTTAACTAACTGCACAAGGTCCACAAAAGAGCCCTGGTGATGCAGAGTTCTCTAAAGAATTTACCAACCCAAGATGTTGGACATCGCGACCCTCCAGGGAAATGCAAATCAAAACCACAGTAATAGCTTCTTTACATCCACTAGGGTAGCTAGAGGATGTTGACAGGAATGTAAAGAAATATTTTTTTAAATAAAATGTGTTTTAATTTTCATGGGAACATTGGAGTTGATTACATGATCACAGGTACCCATGTACAAACCAAGCACGCAGTGCAAGTAAGAGTGGAAACATCAAAAGCCACAAAGACCTATAGACAGGTTTTTCTATTTTGGCATCTGATTAATAACTTGTTGTGTGTGTGGGTTTGGTTTTGGTGGTTTTTGTTTTTTGTATTGTTTTTTAAGTCCCAGCAAGCTAAGTTAAGGTGATGTATTCAAGTTAACAAGACAACAGTTACTATACTTCATGTTTGTTGAGGTTGGGGGCGAGCTCATTTATTCAATCTTTGAACAGCTCCTTACATTTGTTTGGATCATCAGTTCCTGTTGAGTTGATTCTAATGTATTGGAGTTGTTGTGTGCTGTCGTCAAGTCGGAACTGACCAATAGCTGACCCTCCAATGGGTTTTCAGAGGCAGTTAATTGTATGGGAGGTGATTTCCCATCCTTCTGCTGCATCAGTAGAACTAAGCTACATAACTGCTTTTTAATTTTTTTTATTGCTGCACATTTTCTTCTCTTCCTCCCCTCATCCTTCCCCACAATGCACTCCTTGTTCCAGACTGATGTTATACATGTAATGCCTAATCATATATTCCTTTCATATATCTTCCCCTCATCTGATTTAATTGCTGTATTCACTATCTATCTACTCTTCCCATTCTCTCCCCAAACCCATGTCTGTCCTATTTCATAATGTTGATGTTATGCAGTATTTCTCCTTTTGTGACTGAGATATTTAAGTCAGCATAGTGTCCTCCAGACTCCCCCATATAGTGTAATTTATTATAAGTTCATTGTTTTTCAATGCTGCATAATACTCCATTGTGAAAAAAACAGTTTTCCTATCCTTTCATTTGTGGATGGGCACTTGAGTTGCTTCCATATCTTTTCTATTGTGAATAACATAGCAATAAATATGGGTGTGTGTACATCTGAGTCATGTCTCTGGTATTTTTTAGGGTATATTCCCAGTAATGGAACTGCTGGGTCAAATGGTATTTCTATTCCCTACTTTTTGAAAAAGCACTAGACCACCTTCCATAGTGGCTGTACCATTTTCCTTCCCACCAGCAGTGAATAAGTGTTCCAGTCTCTCGACAATCTTGTTAGCATTTGCTGTTTACAGTGCTGTTGAACTTTGCTTTTACTGCTGATAAAGAAATATTTTTGCAACCCTCAAACATTGCTGGTGTGAATATAAAGTGGTGCAGCCACTCAAATTAGTATACAATTCAGAAATTCCTACATCAACACCAAAACGCAAACTCAATGTCTTTGAGTCAGAATTGACTCAAAGTGGACCTTTCCGCAGAGAAATCACATGGGAGGAGATTGCTCCGTTTTCTCTTGTGGAGCTGCTGGTGGATTAAAAACATTGGGTTACCAGTGCAACTCCCTGCAGACCACACCACACACACATGCACGCACACACAAAACACTGAAAATCGATTTTAAAAAAATCTTGTACAAAAATGTTCATAGGCATTTTAAAAACTAATCACCAAAAGGAAGCAATCCAAATGTCGAATCACAGATAAATGGATAACGCAGAATGTGGCTAGTCCATACAAGAAATATGCTGTTAGGGTAGGTGATTTTGCATCATCTCTGACTCACGGTAATGCTATTTACAACTGAACCTTGTTTTCTCCTGTGCCATCGACACTATCTCTGACATGCTCAAGTCCATCGTGGTAGTCACTGTGTCAATACATCATTAACACTCAGCCTAACCCTAATCTTTTCCAGCATGGTGTCTTCTTCCAAAGACTGGTCTCTCCTGACAACAGGCCCAAAGTATGTGAGATTAATTTAAATATTCTTTCCTGTAATAAACATGACCTATCAACAACCTGCGTTATGCAGATGACACAACCCTGCTTGCTGAAACGGAGGAGGACCTGAAGCGCCTGCTGCAGAGGGTCAAGGACTGAAGCCTACAATATGGATTGAGGCTCAATGTTAAGAAGACAAAGATTCTCACCACTGGGCCAATTGGCAGCATCAGGATGGATGGTGAAGAGATTGAGATTGTTCACAGCTTTAGTTTGCATAGCTCCAAAGTCAACACTCTTGGCACCAGTAGCCAGGAAATTAAAAGGCACATTGCCATGGGAAAGTCTGCTGTTAGGGACCTCTCCAAAGTACTGAAGAGCAATAGTGTCTCTCCGGAGATTAAGGTGCGTTTGATACAGGCCATGGTCTTCACAATCACTTGTTATGCATCAGAGAGTTGGACAATGACCAAGGAGAATTGATGCCTTTGAGCTGTGGTACTGGAGAAGAGTATTGAATGTACCATGGACTGCTAGGAAAACAAACAGATTTGTCCTGGAAAGGGTTAAACCGGGTGGCTCCTTGGAGGCAAGGATTCTGAGGCTCTGTCTAACGTACTTTGGACATGTTGTGAGGAGAGACCGGTCCTTGGAGAAGGACACCATGCTTGGGAGGGTGGAGGAACAGTGCAGGAGGGGAAGGCCCTCTATGAGGTGGATTGATTCAGTGACTTGGTTAATCGGGATGGGAGTGTCAAAGAGTGTGATTGGCACAGGATAGAGCTGAGTTTAGGGCTGTTGTACATAGGGTCGCTATGAGTCGCAAGCGACTTGATGGCACATAACAACAATAATGAACACCCTGGTTGCACTTCTTCCAAGACAGACTTGTTTGTTCTTCTGCCAGTCCATGGGAGACTCCATATTCTTTGCTAACACCACAACTGAAAGGCATTCATTTTTCTGTCATCCTTATTCATGATCCAATTTTCAGATGCACAGGGAGCAACTTGGACTAGGCACATCTTAGTCTTTACACGGACATCCTTGTTTTTCTCTCATTGTAAGGGTTTCTTAACAAAAAGAGTTTCTCAATGCAGCACGTCTTTTAATTTCTTGTAGAATGAAATATGTCACCACAAAATGACCTGCAAATACCTGCTGCAGTGCACACAAACCCTCACTCATGCCACATATTGGGTGATTCAATTGACATAGAATATCCAAAGTATGAAAACTCAGACAGACTAAAAGCAGATTAGTGCCTGCCAGAGATTAGGGGCAGCAAGAAATGGGGAGTGTCAGTGGCACCAGGTTTCTTTTTCTTTTTTGGACTTGATAATGGTAAAGGTTGCACAATATGATGAATGCCATTCAATTACATACATTTAAATAGTTAAAATATGAACTATTATAATTTTGTCATGATGAAAAAAAAGCATAAGTCACTTAACTTTGGGGCTTTATATATCCAGTAGAAATGTTGTGAAGAATATTAAACAATTGTACTTAAAAAGCATTTTTATTAATTATATGTCTATAATTTGTTTTTAGTTTTAAAAATTGTTTTTATTGTTATTTTAGTGAAAAGCTTATGGAAAGGATAGGTTTTCATTAATACACTTCCCTCCCTCTCCCTTCCCTCAATTCACTTTGTAATGCATGTCTTCTTCCTGATTGTCAGTTGCCATATACAGTGTCTAATCATCCATTCATTCACTTCAGATGGTCTGTCCCTTCGCCCATTCTAATATTGTAGTTATTATCTATCCAATCTTTCCATGCTCTCCCCTCTCCTATGTCCTTCCTATTTTTATAACAGTGGTCATATACAGTATTAGCCTTTTCATGATTGAGATATTTCACTCGGCATTGTCTTCTAGACTAATCTGTGCTGTATAGTGTTTTACATGTTGATAATTTTTCAGTGCTGCATTATTCCATTGTCTGGATGTACCATAATTTCTTTACCCATTCATTTGTTGACAGGCACTTGGGCTGCTTCCATCTCTTCAATATTGTGAAAATATTGCGATAAACATGGATGTATGAATTTTCTTTTGTAATATATATTCTTTACAACCATTCTTTTGTACAATTTTATACATGTTTAGTTTAAATGGTAAATCTCCTGTATAATTCTATTACAATAGAAAGAAACTATGAGCTTTGAGATTTTAGATATCCAATGGAAATACTGTGAAGAATA
Source organism: Elephantulus edwardii (assembly GCF_000299155.1). Lineage (NCBI taxonomy): Eukaryota > Metazoa > Chordata > Mammalia > Macroscelidea > Macroscelididae > Elephantulus > Elephantulus edwardii. The sequence continues at coordinate 1,685,973 of NW_006400119.1, forward strand.
TTAAGCATAATTGTTCTCAAATGAGTAGTTTTATTAAGAAATTTAGGTATATAATTCATTTACCTTTGTAGCTCATATTATTTGCTACAAGTTACTAAGTCTTTTCAATCAAAATAATTTTTCTACCATGTAAAACCTAGTCTTCCCTTAGACTTTTGAAAATCATTACATTTGGATCCCTGAGAGCTATAACTAGGGAGCTGAACTCCAGTGGCATCATTTACTTGATAGCTGGGTCTTAATCCATATCTGTGCCCAAACACTGGCCCACGACCACCTCCAGGTCCTTCCTGTGCAGCTTTTACAAGAGGGTAAATATATTTCTTTGTTGATTGGGACTCTGATTCAATTACTTCTCTTGCATAATTTTGGAATTCTTTATCTTTTTCAGCTGCAATAGCTTCAGTAAGTCTGCAATAATTTATTTCAGCTTCCTTTGATTGCTTTGCATTAAACTTATTTTTGGCCTATTTGGGAAAGAAAAGAAATATAATTTTCATAGCAGTTTACAAGATCAACTTTCTGAAAAGATACAGCATTTCTATAGGTATAATTTCTGTAAGTATAATTCTCTGAACTCTGATTTTTATTTTCAAATTACAGTTACTTCAGGAACTCTCTGAATATTGAAGTACAGGCTTAATGAAAACTTATTATAGCCCTAACTGATGTTCTCCAAATAAATACAGCAACATAGTTTTACACTTGAGTTTGTTAATCCTGCTTCTATAATTTTTAAAGATTTGAACTAAAACGTTGTGGGCATAGAAGGCATACCAATCATTGCTCCAAATGGATCTACCATTGTAAAGGAAAAGATTTAGTCTCATAGGCCCTTGTCAGTTCATTATACCATATGACCCAGTCATGTAAGATTAAATCAGCAACGAGTATCTAAACGTAATTAAACCAAATACATCACTTTCTCACAAGATTTTAAAACTGAAGGCAAAATCTTAAAAAGTATAAGTGATGACTATACACATGGCCCTTACCTGATGGAATAATCAAGATCAAACTATGTACATTTGTGGACAGAGATGGTGGATAAAAATAAAGCCAGGGGCCAACTGTGCAAAAGGCTATCAATTGTACGTATGCAAGCTCAAATTGATGCTGTAGAGATTAAAAATATTTCCATAGAATCAAAGTATGACCTTGAGCATATCCCATCTGATTTTAGAAACCATTTTAAGAATAGGTTTGAAGCATTAAACATCATAACCAGAGTGAGTTGTGGAATAAATTAAAGTACATCAAACATGAAGTAAAAAGTCAAGAAACAAAGAGAACCAAAACACATGTCAGAAGAGACTCTGACAGTTGTTCCACAACAGAGAAAAGCTAAAGAGGTGAGACCTTGGCTTAGCTGTGTGACTCCCTACAGACTATACCACAAGAGCTCCCTTCTACACAGAGCCTCCCACTTCTGTAGTGAAGTAATTTTTAATTAAAGGGTAATTCAATGGGGAATATACAGTCTTTTCAATAAATAGTATTATTCTTGTTATGTGCCATGGAGTTGGAACCAATTCATGGCTGACCCTCCAGCAGGTTTTCAGAGGCAGTAAATTGCAGGCATGGGAGTTGACTGTCCATATTTCTTCTGCGGAGAAGTTGGTGGATTTGAATAAGGTGCTTTTGGGTTGGCACCACAGCTTCTTATCACTAAGCCACCAGAGCTCCCTTAAAACGTTCTAAAGTAGCTGAATTTTCACACTATATATTAAAAGTAACCCTAAATGGACCAGATACCTAAACATAAAAAATATAAAACTAGGACACAACATAAAACAAAATCATTATTACCTGGTTTATGCAAAGGTTTCTAAATAGTAATAAAAAAGCAAACATTACAAAATTTTAAAATTGATAAACTGGGACTTTATAAAAATTAAAACCTTTTGTTTATTAGAAGATAACATTAAGAAAATGAAAATTAAAGCCACAGTGGGGGAAATGTCTCTTTAAACATATATCTGACAAAGCATTTCCATCTGCTGTTGTTGTTAGGTGCTGTCGATTTGAGTATGACTCACAGTGACCCTATAAATGACAGATCAGAACCCTGTCCTATCCTGTGCCTTCTTCACACATCCTGACACACTACAACCATCCCACTGTGGCAGTCATGACATCAATCAACTAGTCAAAGGTATTCTTCTCCTTTGTTGACCCTCCACACTTTCAAGCATCATGTCCCTCTCCAAGGAATAGTGTCTCCTAGCAACATGCCCAAAGTATGTGAGGCAAAGCTCAGCATTCTTTTTTTCCCCCCAAAGGTCTAGTAAGATAATCTCAATCATATTCCAGAATAATAGTTCTTAAACTTACATGGAAATGGTTGGAGTTTTTATTTTATTTTATTAATTTTAATGAACATTTACAGAGATTTTGGATTTTCCATTCATTCATTGTTGCACTTTTCTCCGTGCCCAGCCCTCCCACCCAGTTCACGCCTCTCTTTGAAACATAAAATTCTTTCATTGATATACAATCCCCCTGCACCATCACCCCCTGCACCACCTCGAGTACACTCCACTATGTAACCTTAATTCTGGACTCTTGTGATAACTATAATACCCAATCATATATCACTTTTAAATTGTTCTCTCCTTCATCTATTTCAATGGAGCATACATAGTTTATCCAGTTTTTCTCAGTCTTACCACAACCCTGATGTCAGTCCCATTCTACA
>NW_006400119.1:1698115-1699646 GCF_000299155.1 Elephantulus edwardii
AGAACAGCAAGAAAACCCGACACCCTTTAAAAAAACTGAAATTATAAAAACAAGAGCAGAAATAAATGAAATCGAAAACAGAAAAACAATTGAAACTATCAACAAAACTAGGAGTTGGTTCTTTGAAACGGTCAACAAAATCGATACTCCACTAGCAAAACTCACAAAAGAAAACAGTGTAGAAGCTGTTACTGTAAGAAGTCATTGAGTCAAGTAAAACTCATGTTGTTGTTGCTGTTGTTATGTGCCATCGAGTGGCCTGCAACCCAAAGCAACCCTATGTACAGCAGCTCTGAAGCCTGCCCTGTCCTGAACCAGTCTCACCAATTCTGACATACCTACCCCCATTGCCCTATTACTGCATCTATCCATCTCATCCGGGGGCTTCCTCTCCTGCGCTTTTCCTCCACCCTTCCAAGCATGATGTCCTTCTCCAAGGACTGGTCTCTCCTGGTCACATGCCCAAGCTATGTAAGACAGAGCTTCAAAAGCCTATCCTCCAAGGAAAAACTTGGTTTCATCCTTTCCAAGACAGACCTATTTGTTTTTCAGGAGGTCCACGGTATGTTCAAGGCTCTTCTCCAGCACCACAATTCAAAGGTATAGATTCTTCTTCTGTCATCATTAGTCATTGTCCAGCTCTCTGATGCATAGCAAGTAACTGCAAATACCATGGCCTGGATCAGGCACACTTTTCTCTAGACTGATATCGTTGTTTCTCAGTACTCTGGAGAGGTTCCTGACAGCACATTTTCCCAAAGCAATAATTCATCTTTTTATTTCCTGACTGCTAGTGCCAAGAGAATTGAATGTGGAACCAAGAAAGCTGCAATTTTTAACAACCTCAAGCTCTTCTCCATCTAATATGGTTCTGCCAATTGGCCCAGTGGTGAGAATCTCTGTCTTCTTGATGTTGAGCTTCAATCCATATTGAAGACTACAGTCATTGACCTTCTGCACGAAGTGCTTCAGGTCCCTTCTCAGTTTCAGCAAGCAAGATTATGTGATTGGCATAATGTAGGTTGTTAATAAGTCTTCCTTCAATCCTGATGTCACATTCCTCCTCATAAAGCCCAGCTTCCTCAATAATCTCTTCTGCAGATATACTGAAAAGGTATGGGGACAGGATGCATCCCTGACACACTCCTTTTCTGATTTTGAACCATGCAGTGTTTCCTTGATGTGTTCAGAGGATTGCTCATATGACTCATAATGACCCTATGAAAAACTGATCTGAACACTCTCCTGCCCTGTGCCATCCTCACAATCTGTGATACACTCAAGCTCATTGCTGCAGTCACCATGCCAACCCACCTGGTTGAGGGTCTTCCTCTCTTTTGCCATCCCTCCAACTTCCCAAGCATGATGTCCCTCTGCAATGAATAGCCCCTTCTGGCAATATGCCCTAAGTATGTGAGATGAAACCTCATCAGCATTTCCTCCAAGAAGCACACTGGCTGCACTTTCTCCAAGACATATCTGTTTGTTCTTTTGGCAGCCCCTGGGTTCTTCAGCACTCTTCTCCAACACC
>NW_006400119.1:1699746-1705168 GCF_000299155.1 Elephantulus edwardii
ACAACAGTGGCACCATGCAGTATTTGTCCTTTTGTGACTGAGATATTTCACTCAGCATAATGTCCTCCAGGGTCACCCATTTTTAATAATATTGCATGAGCTCCTTGTTTTTCAATGCAGCATAGTATTCCTTTGTGTGAATATACAAGAGCTTCTCGATCCATTTGTTTGTTGATGGGCACTTGGATTGTTTCCAACTCCTAGCTACTGTGAACAAAGCTGCGATAAATATGGGTGTGCATAAAGCTCTTCATTCTTGCCTCTAAAGAGCACTCTGGCTGCACGCTCATCCATGGGATGTTCAGTGTCTTCTCCCACAGCACACCTCAAAGCATCAATTCTTCTGTCATCCTTATTCACTGTCAGGTTCTCAGATGCAGAGCAACTGATCAGAAAGACTATGGCCTGAATCAGACGCACCTTAGTCCTCAAACCTACATCATTACTCCTCCATACTTTGGAAAGGTCTCTAAATGCAGACATTCCCATCTCAGCTTCTGACTGCTGGTACAAAGGATGTTAATTGTGGAACCAAGTAATACGAAGTTATTGACAATTTCAATCTCTTCTCCATCCATCATGATGTTGCCTGTCAGTCCAGTGGTAAGAATCTTTGTTTTCTTGACATTGAGATACAATCCATATGGAAGGCTGCAGTCCTTGGTCTTCTGGAACCAGTGCTTCAACTCCTCCACACTTTTAGCAAGCAAGGTTGATGCCACATTTCTCTTCATAGAGTCCAGCTTTTCAAATAATTTGCTCAGCATACTGATTAAATAAGTATGGAAAGAGAATACCACCTTGACACACACCCTTTTTAATTTTAAACCACACAGTGTGTCCCTGCTCTGTTCACATAACAGCATCCTGGTCCAGCTAGAGATTTCACATGAGCACAATTAAGTGCTCTGGGATTCCCATTTTTCTCAATGTCAGCCACAACTTGTTAAGAGCCACACAGTCAAATGCCTTTGCATAGTCAAGAAAGCACAAATAGACATTCTTCTGGTATTCTTTACTTTCAGCCAGGATCCATCTGACATCAGCATGATATCCCTAGTGCCACAGCCTCTTCTAAATCCTGCTTGAACTTCTGGCAGTTCCCTATCGATGTACTTTTCTAGCCATTTTTGAATGATCTTCAGCAGTATTTTGCTTGCATGTGCTATTAATGATATTGTTCGCTAGTTTCCACATTCAGCTGGATCACCTCTCTTGGAAATGGGAAAAAGTATGGACCTCTTCCAATCTGTTGGCCAGACAGCTGTCCTCCAAATTTCCTGGCACAGACTATTGAGTGCATCCAAGGCTGCATCTATTAATTGAAACAAGTCAATTTGTATCCCATCAATTCTTGGGGCCTTATTTTTTTGTCAGTGCCTTCAATATAAATTCCACTTATTCCTTCATTACCACTGGCTCTTGTTCATATGGCACTTCTTGAAATTTTTCAGTGTCAATTAGTTTTTTATGAAACAGTGATTCAGTGTATTCCCTCCATTTTCTTCTGATGCTTTCTGGGTCATTCAATATATTGCCCATGTTGTTGTTTGTTGTTGTGTGCCATCAAGTCACTTGCAACTCAGAGCAACCCTATGTACAGCAGCTCTAAAGCCTGCTCTATCTTAAGCCAACCTTATTGTTCCTGACACCCCTACCTCCATTACGCGAGCCACTGAATAAATCCATCTCATCAAGGGTCTTCCTCTCCTGCACTGTTCCTCCATTCCAAGCATGATGTGCCTCTCCAAAGACTGGCCCCCTCCTTGCAATATGGCCAAAATATGTCAGATGAAGCTTCAAAATCCTTGTCTCCAGGGAGCAGCCTGGTCAGCTATTTGTTGTTTCCAAATTGACAGTACATAACAGCAATATTTCATCTGTATACTGAGCAAATAATTTGAAAAGCTGGACTATCTGAAAAATAATGTGACATCAAGCTTGGAGGAAGACTCATCAACAACCTATATTGGGTAAATAACACAGCCTTGTTTGGTGAAAGTGAAGAGAACTTGAAGCAAGTGTTGAGAAAGATCAAAGATTATGGCTTTCAATATGATGACACTAAAATATCAAAAATACAAAAAATCTTCACAAATGGACAAATAGAAAAAGATTCAAGCTGACAATGACTTCATTATATTTGCAACCTCAAGCAACATTCATGGCAACAGCAGTTCAGGCATCAAAAAATGTGTTGCATTGGACAAACCTACTGTGAAGGACCTCTTTGAAGTGCTAAAGAGCAGGGATACTCAGGTTAAGCCTAAAGACCATATGATCCCAGTCATGGTATTTTCAATTGCTTCATATGCATGTGAAGGCTGAACAACGAATAAGGAAGACTAAAGAAGAATTGATGCATTAGAAATGTGCGGGGGGCGGGGGGGAGCTCTGGTGGCCTAGTGGCAAGAAGCTGCACTGCAATCCCAGAGGAACACGGTTCGAATCCACCAGATGCTCTGCCGGAGAAGGAGGTGCAATATCCTCCTGTACCAGTCAGATCTGATTTGACGGTACACGCACACAAAATAAAAAAAAAATAAATAAAGAAATGTGCAGGGGAAGAGAGCTGAACATACCAGACTGTCAAAAGAACAAATCTGTCTTGGAAGAAGTGCAACCAGGTTGTTCTATAGAGGCAAGCATGATGAAATAATATCTCATACACTTTGGAAATGCTGTCAGGAAGGGCTGGTCCCTGGAAAAAAGATGCCAGGCTTGGGAAAGTAGAGGATCTATGAAAGACCCTCAAGGACATGGACTGGCACAGTGTCTCCAATGACAGGAAGCACAGATGAGAACATGAGGAGAGGGCGAGGCTCCAATCTGCTGACCAAAAGGCAGCTGTGAGTGATAATCCACCTAACAACAACAACAAGGCAATGTAGTGTTTGTTATGAAATTATAAAGAGGAAAGGGGAGGAAAGCTGAGTGCTATGAGCTGTACTATGTATTAGTATTTTCTTTAATATTAATTAAAGCACAACAAATGCTAAAGAAGGGGAAATGTGTATAAAAATGTAAACCTAGCATGAGAAATATTTAATACAGATAAAAATAGCAACTACTTTCACATTATTTGCTCTATTATTTACTATGTCAATACCATAATCATCATGTGTTCTTAAAAAAATTAAAACTGCTTGGGAGATAGGAAAATCAGCATCTATTCTATATAACATGGTTATTGCTAGAATAAGCAAGCAAGCACACTTCGGAATAATTACCATTTGCTGAATGTGGGCATCTTGAATTGCTCTGCGTTCTTCATCAGCTTTTTGTTTTTTCTCCTTTTCATGCTCAAAAAAAATTTGATCAGCCTTTAGGATATCTAACAATTGGTTTTTGGCATTTATTTTTCTTTGTTTTTCTTCTTCTTCTTTATGTTTCATCTGTGGGTTAAAAGGCAAACAAAAAATTAAAACTAGCTTAGCAACCAGAGCTTTTTACCAAGGGACAGAGCTATAAAGCTCTGCGTGGTCAACCATCCTGGAGCAATGCAGAATGGGAAAACAGTGCATGCCTCATTTTCTTCCTATGTGGCTTCACACACTCCTACCCGCTCCCATTCCCCAACTAGAAACTGGCAGAGATTTTCAAACCAATATATAAATTATCTTCCTATATTGTTGAAATCAAATTGTTTACCCCTTAACATGAGTAATCAATAACAATAAGAGATGCAAAATAATTCTGTTTACCATATTTTGATTTTGTTGTATTTTCTGAATAGAAGAAAACATTCAGTAAAACATCATAGAGTGATACTTAAGACTAATTTCTAGATTTAAGAAAGTAAATGAAAGAAGATAAAAGTAAGATATTCTCATGGTCAGGAGATATTTGCAGGAGAAAGATTAATTGGTAAGATGTTTGTAAACAATCCAATTTAAATGTTATGACATTTGAAATGTTTTACTTGTAGGAGATAATTTGAAGAATTAAGAAATACAAAATACAATAGGGCCATTTTGACTTGATTTTAAAAAAACTTTAAATTAAAACTCTATACTACAACAGTAATCTCTGCATTTCAGACAACTCTGGAAGAGTAAATTTTTATCCATAAACATCTTACTTGTAATTGATTCATTGAGTCATCTGTTGGAGTAAGCATTATCTGAGTTCAAGAATTCAGGAAGATAATTTGTATATTGTTTTGAAAATCTTTTTCAGTTTTTAGTCAAGGTTTTAGACAGGGAAAATGCCAGTGTAAAGGGCTTAAATTTGTATTTTATTATTACAATTAAATGATGTTTACCACCATGGCTCTATAATCTGCAATTGCTTTTAATTCTGCTTTATTTTTTTCGCATTTTTCGGTTTCTCTTTTTTCCCTTTCAGCTTCAGCTTCTGCAATATCTCTGGCAATAATCAAATCTTCATTGTCAAGTTTCTCTTTCATTAGTTCACTGAGGAAGTTATTAATTCTTTCTCTTCTTTCTTCCATTAGCCTATAACAAAACAGCCATAACTTGTCAAATTTTCATGAACAGATTGATTAGGGAGCCAGTATAACTTAATTAAGGGGGTTTGAGATATTTTACAGTCCTCTAAAATATAATATGCAAGAAACCCAATTGTTTCTTATATGTTGTTGTAATGTGCAATGGAGTTGCCTGTGACTCATAGAGATTCTCTGTACAACAGCTCTGAAACTTGTCCTATCCTGAGCCAGTTTTACTCACTCCAATTACACCTAACCCACAGCCCCAGTTACTATATCAATTCTCCTACTGAAGAAGAAGTTGAGTAGAGTTGAAGAAGCCTTTGAGTTGTTGTGTTGTGGAAGACCGTAGACTATATCATGGACTGCTAAAAGAACAAATCAATCTGACTTGGAAGAATCACAGCCTGAGTGCTCCTTAGAAGCAAGAATAGTAAGACTTTATCTCATGTACTTCAAGCATTTTTTAAGGAGGGGTCAGCCTTTGGGAAAAAATATCACTTTCAGAAGAGTAAAGGGTCCGTGAAAGAGATGAAGAGCCTTAACAAGATCAACCGACATGCTGACCACAACAGTGAGTTTAACAGAACAGAGACTATGAGGATGGCACAGGGTAGGGTGACTGATAGGTCACTCACTATGAGTCCAAGCTGACTGGACAGCGCCTACCAACAACGTCATGGTGAGCTCAAGTGTTAGTACCTGTCAAAGGGCTGTGCCAGGCTCATTATCTTCATAGGAGCAGTTTGTCTCTCGAGTACTGCTCATGCACAGAATTATAGCAACACTTGGGCTCTCACCACAGTTCCAACAGGGGGGGAAATCAGTGTAGAAGCTGGTTTTTTTTTTCTATATTTTATTAATTTCATAAACATTTACAGAGATTTTGGGTTTCCATTCATTCATTGCTGCACTGTTCTCTCTACCCTCCTCCCAGTTTGTTCTTGTCCAAATGCCACAGTGCTTGTCAAA
>NW_006400119.1:1711505-1731341 GCF_000299155.1 Elephantulus edwardii
CCCAGAATCCTTGCCTCCAAGGAGTAGCTTGGTTTAATCCTCTCCAAGATAAATCTGTTTGTTTTCCTGGCAGTCCATGGTACATTCAGCACCCTTCTCCAGCACCACAGCTCAAAAGTATCCACTCTCCTTCTGTCCTCCCTAGTCATTGTCCAACAGCTCAATTAATATTCCACAAACTAAATTCCTGTCATTAAATTCCTTCGCCATATGGAAAATAATTAGACTCTATTCCTAAAGACCCCTCTCATATTACTCTGTAACAAAATTATGTTGGACAGTATTTTATTCATTCTATAAGTTATAGCTTACCTATGTGTTTCAGCTTCTTTTTCTTTCCTCATTTGTGCAAGACGCTTTTTTGCTTTGATAAAATTCCTGATCTTGTCATCTTCATCTATCTGCTGCTGTTGTTCTACAGTTTTGAGAATATTTTGATCATTCACATATTCCTGGGGGTAGAGCAAGATATGTGTTTTATCCTCTCAGGAAGAAAAATACATTTCAATATATCCCTGTCCAACAAGAATCTGCTTCTGACCCACTTATTTCTCTCCTGGAAATTTATTCCAAATGATCAGATGTCCAAAAAAGTTTGTGCAGCAATATACTTAATCTCTAAGTTATTTATAATAGCCAAAACTGGAAACAACCTCTAAATTTTAAGCAATAGAGAGATAGTGAAATAAAATCCTCCATGACATGGGAAGATCCAAACAATATAATTAGTAATTGAGAGGAAAAGAATAGAAAATATTACATACTATACATATACATGTATAAAACATATAATACCTGAAGATGCCTGTAGTTATATTTGAATTCAATGTCTATTTGGGAAATGGCTACATTACTTCCTTTCTTATTGGACTTCTTATTTATATATCTTTGTTTTCATCATTCCAAGTGTGCAGTTTTGGGGGTAAAGGTATATTTGGCATTTAATTAGAGACATTTTCACAACAGCACCTTGAGGGATGATTTTGGCTGCTATAGGTAATGTGATTCCAAGTCACAGTGACACTTTGTGACACAGTACAACTGCCACAAACAATATTCTAATTTTGACACAGCAGATGCAACTTTGAGTGGGCTCAAATAGTGATGGTCATGAGGATGGTAAAGGACCAGGTAGTGTTTTATTCTATTCTACACAGGGAGCCAAATGGACAACTCACAAATACAATCTTTGTAGATCAGATTGCTGGTAATTTTTCTCCAAGAGCCATTGGATATGTCTGAACCATAAACCTTTCAATTGCAGCCAAGCACGTAACCACTGCACCACCACCGTTCATTATGCAAATAGGTTATTGTTATGTACCATCAAACTGAAATGGACTCACAGCTGACCCCCCAGCAGGTTTTCAGAGGCTGTAAATCTCACAGGAGGGGTTACCTATCTTCTCTTTTGGAGCAGCTAGTGGATTTGAACTGCGTGTCTTTGGGTTGGCAATGCAATTCCTTAAGCCACCAGAGCTCCCTCTATCCAAATAAATATTTCCTTAAAATGCTTTGAAACTCAACCTTAAAACATCTTGATTTCTGCTCTATTAATTTCTATTTTTTTTAAAAAAACTTGACAGTTAGATTTTTTTTTTTACTTTCCACATTTTTTGCAGAGATATTGTGTTTTCAACTTACCAAAAACAATCTCCTGTTTTTGAGCATCTCTGCCTTTTTCTTCTCTAGTTTTTTTCTCCTTTCTATTTCATATAATGAATTTTGTCGCTGAATCTCCTCAGCATCCCTTTCTTCTTCTTTTCTCTTTCTTTCTCTTTCTTCTTCATGTTCTTTTATTCTAATGCAAAAACAATTAAAATTGAGCAAAGCATAAAATTAGTTTACATTTTAAAGAAATTAATTAGATACTGACCTAGGGTGACTGGAAACTGCAACTGAAAATTTTTTCATTTCATCAGAGAAAAGAAAATTTAAGAGCAGTCTAATTTTGGGTAACCCAGAATTGTCAATACTTTATTTGTTTCATTACTCATCAAGATAAGTTATTCACCAGATATGAATGTTCTCTGGAACAGAACACTGCCTAATTCTTTGGGAAGAACTATTAGAAAAGATATCATTAGAAAAGAAACCATTGTCAATGATTTCATCCTCACCCAGTACCCCTAGTACCAGCAGTCAGGAAATTAGGAGATGTATTGCATTGGGAAAGTTTGCTGACCTCTCCAGAGTACTTAGGAACAATGATGTCAGTTTAAAGACTCAAGTTCATCTGATTTAAGCCACAGTCTTTTTTTTTAAGCCACGGTCTTTTTGGTCATCGTATTTTCAATCACTTGTTATGTATCTCAGAGCTGGACAATGGATAAGGAAGATAAAAGAAGAATTGATGCCTTTGAGTTGTGCTGTTGGAAAAATGTGCTGAATATCTCATGGACTTCCCAAAGACCAAGCAGATATGTCTTGGAGAAAGCATGGCCAGAGTGCTCCTTGGAGACAAGCATCGTAAAGTTTCACCTCTCATGCTTCGAGCATGTTTTTAGACTAGGTTATTTCTTGGAAAAGGACACAATACTTGGAAAGGTGAAGGACAGTGAAAGAGAAGAAAACCCTCAATGAGATGGATTGATACAGTGACAGCAGCAATGGGCTTGAGGATGTCAAAGATGATGAAGATGGCCAGGGTTCAGATACATTGTTCACAGAGAGGGTCACCATGAGTTATACACAACTTGACGACACCTAACAACATCACCGTTAAACTTCAGTGAAGGAGGAGGAACATCAAAGAATATGTGTATACATTTTAAACCAGTACAAAGGAATACCTGAATAGCAATTGGTATTATAATTAATAGAGTACAGCAAGAAAGTTTGCCTGTTGGTGTCATGTAATTTCCATTTTAATTGTAAGTTGAGTAACAGTTTACAACTATCAAATTGATTCCAACTTGTTGTAGCAACCCTCCTACAGTGATCAGAGGCTGTAACTGTTTAAGGAGAGGGAAGACATCATACATCTTTTCCACATGGAACTTATGAGAGATTCAAACTACCGTGAACACATGGCCTTTGGTTAACAGTGAAACTGGCTGTGTGAACTGTGTCACCAACATTCCCTGAAAGTTTACAAAGCAAACTGGTTTTGCATGCACTATTAACTCACATTTTGTTTTAGAACATTAATTCCCATGCTCACAGTGTAACTTCACCCTTCCTACTCCTCTGTGAAGTCACTCTAAGTTTCATATGTCTCTAAAACATGTGGCCTACAAGAAACATCATGATCTGCCCTTAGTCTTCCTCTCCTAGAACATCATAGACACTTCCTCCCTATAGACATCTTGACTCCTTGCAATCCTCCCCAAACCTAGCATGTTTATCTCACCTCTGGGTCTTCACTCAGTCAATGTCAATTCCTCTGATTAGATATTACTCCATTTCATCTTTGCATGGCTTACACCTAATCGTTCTTTTTCCCCCCTTTAAAAACCAGTTTATTTTTACCTAAAGATGTTCATGAAAGTTTTAAACGTCAAAAGGATCAAAACCATCAAAGTTTAAAAAAGTAGGTCCTGCCTGTGCCTCCATTATTTCAGCTTCCACTTCATTATGGCCAGCATTGTGTGTATGAGTTACTTCCAGATTGAAACAATTGAAACTTTCAGTGTTCATAAAAGCCTATCATGTTGTTAATGATAAAAATAACATTTCCGGTTCTAACAACAGTGTCACTGCAATGCATAATGTTTTAGAATTATGACTCAAAGCCACCTAAATCAATCCAGAAATCCACGTTATAAATCCAGTTAATAAAAAGCAAAGAAAATCCCAGAACATTTAATTGTGCTAATGCAAAACCTACACTTGGACCAAGAGGCAGTAGTCAGAACAGAGCAGGGTAACACTACATGGTTCAAAATTGGGAAGGGTGTACCCCAGGGATGCATCCTGTCTCCATACCTTTTCAACATGTATGCAGAACAGATTATCCGGGAGGCTGGGCTCTATGAGGAGAAATGTGGGGTCAAGATTGGTAGACGATTTATCAACAATCTGCGTTATGCAGATGACACAAGCCTGCTTGCTGAAACTGAAGAGGACCTGAAGCACCTGCTGCAGAGGGTCAAGGACTGCAGCCTCCAATGTGGATTGATGCTCAATGTCAAGAAGACAAAGATTCTCACCACTGGACCAATTGGCAGCGTCAGGATGGATGGCAAAGAGATTGAGATTGTTCACAGCTTCAGTTTGCTCGGCTCCACAGTCAACACTCTTGGCACCAGCAGTCAGGAAATCAAAAAGCGTATTGCGATGGGAAAGTCTGCTGTTAGGGACCTCTCTAAAGTACTCAGGAGCAACGGTGTCTCTCTGGAGACTAAGGTATGCCTGATACAGGCCATGGTATTTGCAATCGCTTGTTATGCATCAGAGAGTTGGACAATGACTAGGGAGGACAGGAGAGTGGATGCTTTTGAGCTGTGGTGCTGGAGAAGAGTACTGAATGTACCATGGACTGCCAGGAAAACAAACAGATTCATCTTGGAGAGGATTAAACCAAGCTACTCCTTGGAGGCAAGGATTCTGGGGCTTCATCTGACATACTTTGGACATGTTGCCAGGAGGGACGGGTTCTTGGAGAGGGACATCATGCTTGGGAGGGTGGAGGGACAGCGCAGGAGGGGAAGACCCTCTATGAGATGGATTGATTCAGTGACTGGGGTAATCGGGATGGGTGTGTCAGGGGCAGTGTGGTTGGCGCAGGATAGAGCAGGGTTTAGGGCTGTTGTGCATAGGGTCGCTATGAGTCGCAAACGACTCGCCGGGACATAACAACAACAACAACAATGAGTTTGTGTGGCACCCTTGCACAGGGATTGTGCTAATCTCCTCTTCATCATTCCATTTTTTTATATATGTGCTGCTGAAGCGAGCATCTAATCTTTCTTCATAATTAAGGACAGCCACCACTATCTTTCTGAAAAGCCTTCTAACCATCCAAGACTAGGTGCCATTCTATATGCTTTCAAAACAAATGAACATTTACTTATAAAAGCGTGTTCTGCCTCACTATAAATCAAGAGAAACATAAATTAAAATATATTCTCTTAAAATTTCATTAATTTTAAAAAAACTTATCCAGAATTTTAGGGAGCTCAGGTGGCCCAGTGGCAAGAAACTGCACTGCAATCCCAGAGGTGTGCAGGTTGAATCTACCAGATGCTCTGCTGGAGAAGGAGGGACAATCTCCTCCTATACCAGTCAGATCTGCGCGCGCACACACACACACACACACACACACACACACACACACACACACACTCACTTATCCAGAATTCCTTACGACATAAGGAAAAAGGAATTCAACGACATTCTAGGTTTAGACATATGTTTGCAAGTTTAGGTTCACTCCAGTGCAGCTTTGACAATAGCACAGAAAGTTCTGTCCAGCCCTTCACCTAGAATCTGAATAGCATGGTGCAGCCCAGAGCCCCACCCACAGGAAGGACCCAACCCCAGGAGACTTGCAGCATGATGATCTACCCAGCAGAGCCATGTCCAGATGGATCAGCACCAGTCAACTCACAGATGCATAGAAAATGCTTTTTGTATGCCACTGGGTTGTGACGTTTTTCTAAGGGCTATATTATGGCAACAGTAACCAATATAAGGCTTTGAAAAGGATTTTTTTTTAAAAAAGGGGGGAGCTTTTTCTCCCTAATATTTTTATTGGTTTGCATACAATAATTCATATCTACATTATGCCTCATTCATGTGATTTTTTTTGTGTGTGTGTGTGTGTGTACCGTCAAATCAGATCTGACTGGTACAGGAGGAGATTGTCCCTCCTTCCCCGGCAGAGCATTTGGTGGATTTGAACCGTGCACCTCTGGGATTGTAGTTGCAGCTCCTTACCACTAGGCCATCAGAGCTTCCCTTCATGTGATTTTTTTAAAACGTCTTTGTAATTTTTTCCCTACTAATTAGAAATTGAAACAAGTATTATTTTTTTCTTTTTAGCAAGTATTATTTTTGTAAACAGGAGAGAAAGAGCTGCATTTATTTCGAAAAAAGAGAAGGCCCCCAAAAAGGTCATTTATATATACATACTGCTTAAGCAGGTCATTGGCAAGAGCGACTCTCTGTCTTTGGCGTTTTTCTGCTTCCTCTTGTTCTTTTTTAAAAGCCTTTTCAATATTAAGCTTATTTTGTTCCTCCCATTTTTTATCTGATCTTGTTTTATTCTTTTGATATTCAATCTGGGCATCACGTTCTTTCATAGTTCTACTAAGAAGAAGTCCTGACTTAAAAAAAGAAAAGAACACTTAGAAAAAGTAAAGCTGAATGGAGTATTGTTATGTTAAATATATATATATATATAAATACAAAATTCAAGTAGTACATGAAAGTTTTTCACTCTCTGTGTTTGATAAAACTGATACTGCCTTGCATTTTCAATGGCTTTTTTTCTTTCTCCTTGTTTATATATTGCTTCTTCAATATCAAGTGTTTGTCTTTCTGCCTCTATTTCTGCATCATGCTTCTTTTTTGCTTTGAGTTTCTGTTCCTTCAAGCCCTGTAAAAAATAACAAAGCAATTTTGTGTTTTCATTTTCCAATTCAATGTTACCGAAGTGAAATATCAATATGATGTTCTATTTGAATTTGCATAAGCCATTAATTTAAAAGAATGAGGTTATATTTTAAGCTAACTTCAAAATTGAATTTGTTGGTTTGGCAATACAATGACACAGTTCAAAATCCTAAAATGTTATAGAGGTATACAGTAAAATCTCTTCCTGTAGCCCCTAAATTACATATACAAATTCCTCTCACTCCATTATAACCATTCTGATTATTTCCTAGTTAAATTATAAATATATATACACACACATGCGTATTTCTGCTCCTTTAAAAATTAACAGTAGTATATTTTATATGTTCCTCATTACTTCTCTTACGACTCTACTCAATACCTCACTGCCTCACAGTGGGGTATTTCCATACTTTCTTCTCCTTTATGGGTCATTCTTTATCTTGGGAAATCTCTGCTTACTCTGATAATCCTTAAGATATTCTTGTATGATTTATTTCTTCTGTCCATTTGTATGCCTATACTTTATTCTCTTATACTTCAGTGAAAGGTTTAGAAATTATTTTGGTTTTTGTGAGGTCAAGTGAGGACAAAGCTGGATGTGACTCCTTGGGGTAGTGAGGAACACCTCATGTAACACCCCTGAGGAAAACAAGGAATGCCTTGTAGGCACAGATGGCTGCCCTTTCCATGAACTGTATGTGGCTCTCCTTTTCAGGAAGCATAAATAATGATACAAGATGCTCCAGCATGTTATGAGAACTCTACCAGTATTTAGCCATCTGGTATGGCTTTGGTGCTTTGTTTAGTGTTGCAAGTGCTTCTGAGATTGAGAAGACCATAAGAGCATATTGGAAATAATAAAGTAGGTTCTTCTCTCCTGAGAAGCAACCCCCTACTTGCCAAGGTTTAGCTCTTTCTCACTTCGTGACTCCACTCACAGTTTTCCATACAATCATTCACAGATTTACTGTTTTATAACATCAGTACAACTGATGACTGTAACTAATTACAATGTACAACCAAGCTCTGGTTCCATAGATTGTAATGAGTTTCACTGCTACCCAAAGGTTTAAATCCACCAGCAGCTCCAAGGGATAAAAATGGGTAATCTCCTCTCATGTGATTTACAGCCTCTGAAGACCCACTGCATGGTCGGTTCCCACTTTACTGCATTTTTTTAGTAAACAATCCCAATATTGTATATTGCCTTTTAACAAGATTATCTTTTTATTAATTTTTACACTCCATGTTGTTGGTGGTGTCAGACGCTGTAAAGTGGATGACTCATAGTGACCCTACGTACAATGGATCTGAACCTTGCCCAATCCTGTGCCATCCTCATCATCTCTGATATACTTGAGCCCACTGTTACAGTCACTATGTCAATTCATCTCATTAAGAGTCTTCTTCTCTTTCATTGACCCTCCATCTTTCCGAGCAGATGTCCTTTTCCAAGGATCAGCCCCTCCTAACAACATATCAAAAATATGTAAACAAAACTTCACCTCCACAGAGAATTGTGGTTGCATTTTCTCCAAGACATGTTTGTTTGTTCTTTTGGCAGTTCATGGGATATTCAGTACTCTTCTCCAGCACACCCACACAAAGGCATCAATGATTCTTCCATAATCCCGAATCTTCATCCAACTTTTAGATGTCTAACAAATAACTGAAAAGACCACAGCTTAAATCAGATGCTCTTTAATCTTTAAGGTTACAGCACTGCTCCTTAACACTTTGGAAAGGTCCTTGACAGTAGAGTTTCCTAATACAATTATTTAATTTGAGTTTTCAACTGCTGGTGCAAAGGTTTTAGATCCAAGCAAGATGAAATAGCTGACTAAGTCAATCTTTTCTCCCTCTACCATCATGTTGCCTATTGGTATGGGTGAGAATTTTTGTCTTCCTGATGTTGAGATGTAATCCATCTTGGAGGTTGTAGTCTTTGGTCTTCTGCGACAAGTTCTCTTCACTTTGAGTAAGCAAAGTTGTGTCATCTGCATAACTCAGTGACCCAGTATCACTTATTATATAAAGTTATGTTTTTATAAATTTTGTGTTTTGTGGCATCATCTTTTTTAAAAATGTACACAAATATGTCCTCTAGTTTTCTAGGTCGTATAGCCCTGGTGTGTCCACTTGCTATATAGAGGTAACTTGTGGTTGCTCTGAAGCTGAACATTGTGACATTTATGTGTCAAATGTGATAATTTATGTGTCATGGTAGACAGTGTTTGGTGGTGCTCCCCACTTGAAACAAGCTTGGAAGCAGGAGTGGCATCCACTTTCGTAAATAGCTTGTCTCCGGAAACCCTAGGACTTTTGTACATAGGGTTGCTATAAGTCGCCTATGACTTGATGGCACTTAACAACAACACTAACACTACAAATATGGATCTCTTTCAGTCAGTTGGCTGGATAGTTGTCTTCTAAACTTGCTGGCACATGCTAGTAAGTCCATCCAGGGCTCTATCTGTTTGTTGAAAGATTGCATTTGTTAGGTGCCATCAAGACTCATAGAGACATTATGAGTAAGAGATTTTAACCCTGTGCCATAATATTATCTTGTGCAATCTTCACAATCTTTGATGTAAACAAGCCCATTGCTGAAGTCACTCTATGTATCAACTCATCTGACTAACAGTCTTTCTTTTGCCAGTTCTCCACATTTCCAATCATGATGTCCCTTTCTCCCTCTCTTTTCCCCCAGCCCCCAGCAGTTGGTGATGTCCCTTTCTAAGGATGAGCATCACTTAGCAACAAGCCCAAAGTATGTGAGGCAAGGCGTTGTTATTTTTGCTTCCAAAGAGCACTCTGGCTGCACTTTCATCAAGACATGTCTGTTTTATTATTTTGGCAAATAATAAGATATTCAGTACTCTTCTCCAAAACCACAGCTAAAAGGGACCAGTTGTTTTTCTGTTATCCTTATTTGTTGTCCAGCTCTCAGATGCATAACAAGTGACTGAAAAGACTATGGCCTGAATCAGATGAACCCAACATGATTGTTCCTCAGTAGGTCCTTGACATTTCCTGATCTCCTGACCGCTGGTACCAATGGTGTTGGTTGTGGATCTAAGTAAGATGGAGTTGTTGACAGTTTATTTCAAAGGGCAGCTTAGGAAGACAAGGCAAAGTATTATAATGAAATGTGCAAGGAGCTGGAATCAGAAAATGAAAAGGGCCAAACTCGCTCAGCATTTCTTAAGCTGAAGGAACTAAAGAACAAATTCAAGCTGTGAGTTGCAATGATTAAGGATGCTATAGGCAGAATATTGAATGATTCAGGAAGCATTAAAAGAAGATGGAAGGAATACACAGAGCCATAATACCAAAAAGAATTGGCTGACACAGAAGAATTTCAAGAAACAACATATGATCAAGAGTGCTGAAAAGCAAAGATGTCAGTCTAGAGACTAAGGTGTGCCTGATCCAGGCGATGGTTTTTGCAATTACTTGCAGAATTACTGCAATTACTTGCATCAGAGAGTAGACAATGGCAAAGGATGGCAGAAGAAGAATAGATGCCTTTGAGTTGTTGTGCTGTAGAAGAGTCTTGAACATACCATGGAATACCAAGAAAATAAATAGGTCTGTCCTGGAGAGGACATATACTTTGTGTTCATAACTTTGTGCACATGGCCAGGAGAGACATGCCCTTGGAGAAGGACGTTATGCTAAGAAGGGTGGAGGGACAGCACAGGAGAGGAGGGACAGCACAGGAGAGGAAGACTCCAGATGAGATAGATTGATACAGTAACTGGGGTAGAGGGGGCTGGTGTGTTGGATTTAGTGAGACTGGCAGGGCAGGGCAGGGTTCAGAGTTGCTGTATACAAGGTCACTCACTATGGGTTTCAGGTGACTCGATGGCACAAAACAACAACAACAACATCATGATGTTGCTTATTAGTCCAATGGTGTTGGTTGTGCTGACGTTAAGATGCAATTAATATAGAAGTCTGTAGTCTTTGATCTTCTGCAGCAAGCTTTTCCAGTCCTCCTCACTTTCAATATCAGGGTTGTATCATCTGAATAACATAGATTATTGATCAGTCTAGCTCCAGTCCTGATGTCACGTTCTTCTTCAAAGAGTCAGCTTTTCAAATTATTTGGTCAGTGCACAGATTGAATAGGGATCATTGCTGGTCTAGTGGTAAGTAGCTGTGCTGCAACCTCAAACACATGCAGTTCAAATCCACCAGTTGCTCTGTGGGAGAAGGAAGGACAATCTCCGCCTGTGCAATTAACTGTCTGAAAACCTACTGAAGAGTCAGGTTCCAATAGGGTACATTACAACTGGGCAACATAAAACAATACAGACTAAACAGATATGGAGAAAGGATGCAACCAGGACACACCTTTTTTTCATTTTAAACCATGTAAAATTCCCTTGTTCTGTTCAGACAACAGTCTCTTGGTCTATGTATAGGCTTTGCATGAATGCAATTAAGAGTTTTGGGATTCTCATTCTTCTCAATGTTGGCCATAATTTATTATGATTAAATTTTTATGATCAAGAAGTCAAATATCTTTGCATAATCAAAAGTTTACTCACATGCAAAGTAAAACTATTAAAAGTGAAGCTGAAGAAAATGAAAACAAGTCCACGAGTACCAAAATATGACCAAAAGTATTTCAAATGAATTCAGAACTATTTTGAGAAAAGATCTAATTCATTGAACATTAAGAACTGAAGACCAGACAAATGGAGAGATGTCATCAAAGATGACATCAAAGATGACATCTATGACATTCTATGAAGAATGCAAAAGGTCATTGCAAAGAAAGCAAAGTCCAAAATAGAAATGAGAAAAGACTCTAACACTGAGAGATAAGCTGAAATAAAGGGGAAAAGGCTGAATGAAGTAAAAGAGAAGAACATAAGATTTTAAAGAGCTCAAAAAGACAAAGCAAAGTAGTACACCTAAATATTCAAAGGGATGAAGAAAGAAAAACCAAAAGGGAAAAACACACTCAGCATTTCTCAAGATGAAAGAATTGAAGAAGAAACTTGAGCCTTGATTTGCAATACTGAAGGATGCTATCAGCAAAATCTTGACTAATGCAGCAAGTCTCAAAAGAAGATAGAAGAAAAAAACAGAGTCACTGTAGCAAAAAGAACTGGTTGATACTGAACCATTTCAAGGAGTAGTACATGGTCAAGAAACAATAATAATGAGGAAGAAGTTCAAGCTACACCAAAGGCATTGACAAAAAAAATAAAGCCCCAGGAATTGAAGAAATAACCAATGAGGTGTTTCAACAAACATATAGTCCTGGACATGGCCACTAGTATAAAAGGAGTTTTTCTTTATTAGGATCTTCATTATCTAGTGCCACTATGACAGTGACACTGTAAGTGGCTTTAACAAATACACGTTTATTCAATTTGAACTTTAGAAGCTAAAAGTAAAATTCCAGTGTTCCCTCAAGTTGTGAGAACCACACTTCAAGAAAACTCCCTATATATCAATCAGATCAGGACTGGGATATGTGTGTTTCATGCTACCCTTAATCTTTTTACAAATGTTTGATTTATTAGATCATAGGGGACCATTATCTAACTTCCACCTTACATCATTACAAACATGTATTTTGGGGAGAGCACAACTCAGCCATAACAATTATTGTTGTTATTATGTATAACTGATAGAGTAGGGTATTATATATAGTGTACTATTTGCTCTTTTTAAAAGCACATATCATATTTTTTGCACGTTGTCATCCATACATATGACATGTAAAACTGATAAAAATTATGTTTAAAGTTATCACATAGCATGTGTACATTTATTTATAAATATACTTCTTTCGAAATATTTATATATTTATGTATGTTTCATTGAATATGCAAAGGCATTTGACTGTGTGGATCATAACAAACTGTGGCTGACTCTTAGAAGAATGGGAATCGCAGAACACTTGATTGTTCTAATGTGAAACCTATACTTGGACCAGGAGGCAGTTGTCAGAACAGAGCAGGGGAACACTGCATGGT
This sequence comes from Elephantulus edwardii, assembly GCF_000299155.1. Classification (NCBI taxonomy): domain Eukaryota; kingdom Metazoa; phylum Chordata; class Mammalia; order Macroscelidea; family Macroscelididae; genus Elephantulus; species Elephantulus edwardii. The sequence goes on from NW_006400119.1 coordinate 1,724,066, forward strand.
TCAAAATTGGAAGGGCGAACACCAAGGATGCATCCTATCTCCATACCTTTTCAACCTATATGCAGAACAGATTATCCAGGAGGCTGGGCTTTATGAGGAGAAATGTGGGGTCAAGATTGGTGGAAGATCTATGAACAATCTGCGTTATGCAGATGACACAACCCTGCTTGCTGAAACTGAAGAGGACCTGAAGCACCTGCTGCAGAGGGTCAAGGACTGCAGCCTCCAATATGGATTGAGGCTCAATGTCAAGAAGACAAAGATTCTCACCACTGGACCAACTGGCAGCATCAGGATGGATGGCAAAGAGATTGAGATTGTACACAGCTTTAGTTTGCTTGGCTCCACAGTCAACACTCTTAGCACCAGTAGCCAGGAAATTAAGAGGCGCATTGCCATGGGAAAGTCTGCTGTTAGGGACCTCTCAAAAGTACTAAAGAGTAATGGTGTTTCCCTGGAGACTAAGGTGCGTCTGATACAGGCCATGGTCTTCACAATCACTTGTTATGCATCAGAGAGTTGGACAATGACCAAGGAGGATAGAAGGAGAATTGATGCCTTTGAGCTGTGGTGCTGGAAAAGAGTGTTGAGAATACCATGGACTGCTAGGAAAACAAACAGATTCGTCCTGGAAAGGGTTAAACTGGGTGGCTCCTTGGAGGCAAGGATTATGAGGCTCCGTCTAACATACTTTGGACATGTTGTGAGTAGAGACCGGTCCTTGGAGAAGGACATCATGCTTGGGAGGGTGGAGGGACAGCGCAGGAGGGGAAGGCCCTCTATGAGGTGGATTGATTCAGTGACTGGGATAATCGGGATGGGAATGTCAGAAACAATGAGATTGGCACAGGACAGAGCAGAGTTTAGGGCTGTTTTACATAGAGTCACTATGAGTCGCAAGCGACTCGACGGCACATAACAACAACAACAATGTATATTATATATATAATTCGTTATCTTTCAACTAATAATCTAAGAATGCTGATTTTGATCATATTTGTACAATAAAGGTACAAACCATAGTCAAGAAATCATGAAGTTCAGTGTTCTTGTTAAGTGCCACTGAATTGGTTCCAATTCAGTGACAAGATGCTGCATGCTCCTTCACCATCCTCACAATTTAAATCTCACTCTTTAAATCTGTTGTTGCACCCACCATCTCAATCAATCTGACTGAGCCTCTACCACAAAGAATGAAATAATCCTAGTCCATAATAGGTTTGATATTCATGCCCAAAGGCATCAATTCTTTGGTTTTCCTGATTCACTGTCCAGGTTTCATATGTATTTGTTATATGCCCTTGAGTTGAGTATGACTCATAGTGAACATATCCTTATGGAATATTCAGTATTCTTCTCCAATACCACAATTCAAAGGCATCAATTCTTCCGTCATCTTTATTCATTGTCTGGTTCTCAGACGCATAGCAAGTGACTGAAAAGACAATGGCCTGAATCAGACACACCTTAGCCTTCAAAATGACATCACTGCTTCTCAGTAATTAGGAGAGTTCCCTAGATTTTCCCAATGCAATCAATACATCTCCTGAACTCCTGACCGCTACCAAGGGTGTAGACTGTCATTCCATGTAAGATGAAGTTGTTGACAATTTCAATCTTCTCTCCATGTATCATGATATTGCCTCTTGGTCCAGTGATGAGCATTTCTGTTTTCTTAATGTTGAGATGTAATCCATGCTGAAAGCTGTAGCCTTGATCTTCTGCAGCATGTGCATCAAGTTCTTCTCCCTTTCAGCAGGCAAGGTTGTGCCACCTGCATATGACAGGTTGTTAATGAGTTCTCTTCAGATCCTGATCCCACAGTCTTAGCTGTAGTAGTCGGTGCTTACATTTGAATAATAGTCTTGTTAACTGGTTTTCTCCTATCATTGTCAGTAGCAGATAGATCTTGAAATGTGCTTTATGGCAACTAATATGACAGCACTGTCCTTCAATTTATCATTTCCTGAAGACTTTTGTTGTTGTTCTGTACCATTGAGTCAGAACCGACCCATAGCTGACCCTCCCGTGGGTTTTCAGAGGCAGTTAATTGCATGAGAAGAGACTGCCTATCCTTCTTCCACTTCCTGCAGAATAGACGTGATTTAAGCCTCACCAAAGCCTAAGATATTGCACTTTATGTATTCCATTTCACTTTTTACAAATTAAAATTTTCCTAGATTTATTGCTTTATACATCTCACATTCCAATTGCTAATGGATAGTTGCAACGTTTCTTCTCTTTTGCCATCACATTATATCAGCAAATAAAGGTCCTGAACATTCTCCATATCATTTAAGGTCAGTTTCACATTGAGAAGGCAGCTCTTCCTCAATTATGTTTGTAATGCTTTCCAACTTGAGGAGCTTATAATCAGATAATGTTCCGTACTACTCATAAAGCAGAATGGCCGTTTATTTCCTAGCAGTGGATCATTAGGTCTTTCTCCCCAGTCTGACTCAGTCAGGAAGTTTTAATGAAACCTGTCTACCATGAGTGACCTTGCTAACAGTTGAAATACCAGTCACAAAGCTTCGGACGTCACAGCAACATAACAATGAAATGAAAGATGGGCAGTGACTGAAGTAGGTGTTAATAATATCCCAGCAACTAGAAAATAAAGAATTGAAATGGCTTACTTGTTTTTACTAATTATAGTTGATAATTACACCCCTACCACTCTTGAATTATCAATTGGAATCTTGAACTCACTAACACTTGTTCATGTGCTATCAATTAGAAATAGAAACAACACAAAGCCTGCCCTGGCATAAATGTCATCTATAGAAAGCTCAATTAAATTTTCACTAGCATAATAATCTGTATTTTCCAACTGTTACTTTTCATTAGAGGAGTAAACAAACAAACAAACAAACAAAAAAACCTGATACACAATCATTCTAGGCTCTCAGTAATTGAATTTCAAAACCATATAAGATTACCTAGGACTAAAACCAAAGACTATAAACTTCATTAAAGAAAAGCCTAGGAACAACACTAGAAGTCCTAGTACACAACTTAAACAGTCTTCCAAGTATCCTTAAAAACCTACAACCAGGAGAAGATAAAATAGATGAATGGTATCTTCTAAGAATCAAATCCCTATGCACATCCAAAACCTTCTCCAACAGGGTAAAAAGGGAAGCCACAGACTGGGAAAAAGTATTTGGTAATGATACATCAGATAAGGGACTTATATCCAGAATTTATAAAATCCTTGAGCACCACAACAAGATAAAGGTAAATAATCCAATAGAAAAATGGGCACAGGATATGAACAGACACTTAACGAAGAAGACATTCAGATGGCTAACAAGCACATGAAGAAATGTTTAAAATATTCAAAATGTTCAAGCTCTAAGAGAGATGCAAATTAAAACAACTGTGAGATATCATTTCACCCCAGTCAGAATAGCAAAATTTAACAGAACAGCAAGCAACAAATGCTGGAGAGGTTGTGGAGAAACTGGAACCCTTATTCACTGTTGGTGGGAGTGTAAAATGGTGCAGCCACTGTGGAAGACGGTATGGTGCTTTCTCAAAAAGTTGCAAATAGAGATATCATTTGACACAGCAATTCCACTACTGGGAATATACTCCAAAGAGACCATAACTGACATCCAAGCAGATATATGCACACCCATTTTTATTGCAGCTTTGTTCACAGTAGCAAGGTGTTGGAAAAAACCTAAGGGCCCATCAACAAACGAATGGATAAAGAAGCTGTGGTATATTCACACAATGGAATACTACACTGCATTGAAAAACAAGGAACTCAAGCAATATTATTCAAAATGGGTGACCCTGGAGGACATTATGCTGAGTAAATTATCTCAGTCACAAAAGGACAAATATTGCATGATGCCACTGTTGTAAAACAGGACTGACATTGGGTTTGGGGAGAGATTGAGAAAGATGGGTTCAATAATGTATACTGCATTGAAACAGATGAGGGAGAAAACTATTTAAAAGGGATATGTGATTAGGTATTTTTGTCATGACAGTTGTCTAGAGTGAAGGCTACATGGTGGAGTGGACCTGGGGGAGGGTTTGTAAAACAACGAAAGAATTTTTGTTTTACTTTTACAAGAGGGTAGTATACTAGGGGGAGGGCTAGGAGGGGGGGAAAGTGCAACAATGAATGAATGGAAATCCAAAGTCTCTGTAAATTTTTACTGAAATTAATAATTTTTAAAAAAAAGAAATTCCATTAAAAAAAAACCCAAAAAACCATATAAGATCATTGTAAATGAAATTACTATGCTATGTTACATCAGCTTATTTCACACTTTAATAATGTTTCATCCATTTCATCAGCCCAATAGCTTCAGCATCAATATCATGAAGCTCTGGTGGCCTAGTGGTAAGAAGCTCCACATCATTCCTGAAAGCACATAGTTCAAGGCCATCAGCTGTTCCATGGAAGATGAATACGCAATCTCCTCCCCTGTGATTAACTTCCTCTGAAAACCTACTGGAGAGTCAGCTATGGGTTAGTTCTGGTTCTATGGTACTCAACAACAATGTTACATTTGTTAATGTTAAACTATTTCATAGTTTAATTATATTTCATCGCACCCATATCTTTAATGGATGATCAAGAGTCATCCTAGTGTTAAATCTTTGAACATATAAATGGACCTTGCTTCTTGTACACCTCACATTTTAGATAATTTTATAATCTATTTACCAAAACTAGTCAGTTATTGATTATATCATGTACATTTCTGCAATTTATAATCTAAATCTCAGAAAACTTTCTGATCATGGCAGACAGTAAACCCACATTGTCAAGGTCCACATTGTCAACTTCAAACAGAAAGTTGTTGAGAGTGCAAGAAATAAAGCCAGTGAGAGGGTAGAGACTTGCCACTTGTGAAAGGGGAAAAGGGAGCTGGAGAAAAAAAATCACCTGTGAAAACATAGGCCCAAAATGAAATAGCTCGGGTGGGAGAGTGATTTTTAAAATTGGATTACTTCTCAGAGGGAACAAAATCAAGCTGTTTCTAACATGACATTGCTGATAAAAATGAAGCTTCTGGCAAAGGAAAGAAGAATCTCAGATTTAGAATGTCTAAACTCATGAAAAGTAATGGTCATTTCATGGGAATGAAAACTACCGAAGCCAGCAATTTTTGGATTTTGAAGAGTTTCATTAGTTAGACGTTAATACTGATAGTAAGTGAATACACCAGCCTGTCTTAAGATGAAAACAATATCTTTTTGTGGTTGATGTTTTTATTTTTTCCTTTTATTTATTCATTATTGCACATTTTCTCCATCCTTCCCTTTCCTTCCCCTCCTCTAGACTAGCCCATAATTCACCCCCTGTTGCAGATTGTTCTCATACATATAATGCACAATCATATATTCTTTTTGGAGAGTTCTTTCCCTCATCTGTTCTAATGAAGTGTTCATTATCTATCCAGTCTTTCCCCATTCTCTTCCCAACCCCACCATGTCTGTTCTATTTTATAACAGTGGTGTTATGCAGTATTTGCCCTTTTGTGACTGAGATATTTAATTTAGCATAATGTCCTCAAGTCTCCTCCATGTTGTGTAATGTCTTACTGTTTTTCAATGCTACATAGTATTCCATTGTATGGACATACCATAGTTTTCCCATCCATTCATTTATTGGTGGGCACCTGAGTTGCTTCCAACTCTTTGCTATTGTGAATAACACAGCAAGAAACATGGGTGTGCATACATCTTTTTGATTTGCAGGTCTGGTTTCTGTAGGGTATATTCCTAGTAGTGGAATTGCTGGGTCAAATAGTCTATTTCTAACTTTTTGAGAAAGTGCTAGACCACCTTCTGTAGTAGATATAACAGTTTACATTCCCAGCAGCAGTAAATAAGAGTTCCAATCTCCCCACAACCTCGTCAGCATTTATTGTTTGCCATCCTGTTGAACTTTGCTATTGTTGCTGGGGAGAGATGATATCCCATAGTTGTTCTGATTTGCATCTCTCTGATAGCTAGGGATTCTGAATATTTTTTCATGTGTTTGTTTGCTATTTGAATGTCACCTTTGGTGAAATATCTATTAATATCCTGTGCCCATTATATGATGGAGTTGGTTACCTTTTTCTTATTGAGGTGCAAAAAACAATATCTTCTATTGTTGTTGTATACCACAGAGTCAGAACCAAACCATAGCTGACCCTCCAGCAGGTTTTCAGAGGCAGTTAATCATATGGGAGGAGACTGCCCAGCCTTCTCCCGTGGAGCTGCTGGTGGTCTTCGGGATTGCAGAACAGCTTCTTGCCACTAGGCCACCAGAATTTATTTCAAAGATGTTTATTATCAAAACGCATGTTTCAAGATTATGAAAGCAAAAAATATAAACAATATCTTGTATCTAGAATCATTTCTCACTTGGTCATTTCTAGCTCTTTGTGCAGTCATATTTTTTGGTTTCAGAATGGCATACTAGTTCTCCCCATTTAGTTCAAGAATTGTGAAATGTACCTTAGAAAAATAGCTATCTTAAATGACACTTCAATGAGATCAGTTTTATCAAAGTAACATTAAATGCATTGGGCAGAAAAAAAATTCAAAATTAAAGTCTGCAACATGTAAAAATGTTACTAGTATATTATGCTTATGAAAATAACATGAGGGCCATGTAGTTTACAAAAACATACACAAATATGTTATTTGAGGAAAAAATATGGTACAATGCACCACTATGTCCAATTATTTTATGAACTGGGGCTTTTCCCCCCATAACTTGATTCCCTGGAACATAATATATACACCTTTTGTAATATACAGTTGTACAAATGCTTACAGTTGTGTACAGAACAGATCTATGCTCCAAAAAAGGTCCTATGTTCTCTTATGGTCAGTCTTCCCACCTGCAGCCCTTGAAAACCACTAGTGTTTTTCTCTACAGTGCTTTCTTTTTCAGAATGTCATATAAAATATATATGATATCAGACATAATAAAATTTTTCTCTATTGGGAACATTGTTTCTAATGCAAGGCACCTCAAACTTTTTATGTCCTCCCCTAAAAAATGATGTGTATTACAACAAAGAAAAAATTAATATGCAACAATAAAGGAAAATTCTGTGAAAATTCTCTAAACAAAAATTATGCTTACATATTATCTTAGTTATCCAGTGCTACTATAAAAGAAATGCCAAAGATGATGGCTTTACTGCAGGGTATGCTGCTGGGGGAGGGAGGAGAAAATGTGCAACAATGAATAAAAAATGTTTTTAAAAAACCAAAACCGCAGCAAGTCTGCCCGGGGCGGGCTGCCCTC
>NW_006400119.1:1731838-1733395 GCF_000299155.1 Elephantulus edwardii
TCCCAAATCAATAAGACAGTTGGTTTAATTACCATTGGAAAATGCTTGTCATTCCTCTGTAGTATCTGGTCCCCTCTGGACCCTCATCATTTCCTTCACCTGCTCCCCCCACCGACCAAGCTGTGCAGCTCTGCAACTGCATCCTGGCCCATCCTCACCCTTCTGCCCCCAACCCTCACCCCCAATATGCTTTTCCCAATAAAAAAAAGGAAAAACAAAACAAAAAACCCAAAACCACCAAAGTGGTGGCTTTAACAAAGAGAAATCTATTCTCTTACAATTTAGGAGGGTAGACATAAAAATTCAGAGCATTGCTTCTAGGAGAAAGTTTTCTTTCTCTTTCAGCTCTGGTGGAAGGTCCTTGTCCCTTTTCGGTATCTGTGAGCTGGAATTCTTTGGACATATACATGTGGTTTTATCAGTCCTTTCCTAGGTATAGGAGGTTCTAGTGCAGGAAGATGCTAGTCCAAAGGATGCTCTATGCTCCTGGCTCTTCTTCTCAGTGGTCGTCAATCACTCCATGATAACTTCTCCCTTCTTTCAACTCTTGTGAAATAAAAGGTGATGCAGGCCACATCCCAGGGAAACTGCCTTTCTATTTGATCAGAGCTGTGATCTGCATAAGTGTGTAATATTCCACTCTAGGCCTCTTACAATTGATTTTTGCATTTCATCACATCATGTATAATCCCATGGATCCTTTCACTACTAAATAAAATAATTACATAACTAAGACTTATGGCTCAGCCATTGTTGTTGTTATGTGCCGTCGAGTCGCTTGCGACTCATAGAGACCCTATGTCCAACAGCCCTAAACTCTGCTCTGTCCTGTGCCAATCGCACTGCCTCTGACACACCCATCCAGATTACCCCAGTCACTGAATCAATCCACCTCACAGAGGGTCTTCCCCTCTTGTACCATCCCTCCACCCTCTCAAGCATGATGTTGACTTTTTTTTAAGTGAACACATTTCTGTAATAGAATTCAAACCATGAAATTATGTTTCAGCTTTCAAAATTCATGTCCTTGCCATAATGACAAACATTTTTACCCATTAATAATATCAAAAGTCTTAAATCAGTGCTATGTCCAAATGCTGTCCTGAAGCAAAATTCCTTTTCATCTGTGAATCTAGAACATTAGTTATCTGGTGGATAAGGAGTTGCACTGCCAATCCAAAGGTAGGCAGTTCAAATTCACCAGTGGCTCCAAGGGAAAAATATGGACAATCTTCTCTCATACAACTTACAGTCTCTGAAAATCCACTGGAGGGTCATCTATGTTCCAACTTGATGGCGATAAAGAGAGACATCTACATACACAATCACCAGGACCTGGAAACTACTCAACAGGAACTGATTTGGTTTTGGGGGTTTACTGTATAGCAATTATATCTTAACTAAACCATAGAATATTTCAAATTATTTTATGATATTTTACATATGAAAATAGGGAGAGCTACATTGGCCTTCAGTAGAATCTTGCTTGCATGTGAAATCAATGATATTGTTCTGTAGTTTCCACACTCAGTTGGATCACCCTTCTTTGGGATGGGA
>NW_006400119.1:1734760-1771340 GCF_000299155.1 Elephantulus edwardii
TGATTCAGTGACTGGGGTAATCGGGATGGGTGTGTCAGAGGCAATGCAACTGGCACAGGATAGAGCAGGGTTTAGGGCTGTTGTGCATAGGGTCGCTGTGAGTCGCAAATGACTCGACGGCACATAACAACAACAGCAAGGTTATCCTAGCGGACAGAAAGTTATGCTACCAAGCCGAAGGTGGGTGATTCTAATCTGCGGCCCTCAGGCCTGGTTCAAATTGTTTTTTTCTGTCAGTTCTTCTATGTGGTATAGCACTGGTCTGTGCCTTGCTGTACAGAGGTAACTCATGGTTGCTGTGATGCTGAACACTGTGATACTGATGTGCCAAATGTGATAATGGTTACGCATGGTGGACAGTGTTTGCTGGAGCTTCCCAATTAAAACAAGTCTGGAAGCAGGAGTGGTATCCACTTCTGAAATGGCTTGCCCCCGGAAACTCTATGAACAGTGCTCAGGCCTTTCATTCATAGGGTCGCTATGAGTCGTCTACGACTCAACGGCACCTAACAACAACAACATTTGAAAATATTTACAAAAGAACACTAAAACAAAATAGTAAGTCATCTATACACTTCTACTCCTAAGTGGTTACTACTTACTGCATACGTATTGGTCCAATGTTTTACTACTTCCTGGGATCGTAAATGCATTTCTTTCTTTGCCTTTCTTTCTGCACGCAGACAGGCTGCTTCTCTTGTCAAATGATCAAGGCTATCTTGAATCCTTTTCCACTCATTATGTGGAATTATGGTGACCTGATGGAGATTTACTTTATTAGGAAGAAGAGCTGGATACAGATCTTGGGCTTCTTCACAGTTCTTCATTTCTACTAAATTGAAAAAAAAATTATTAAAGACTATTTTTCCAGTTTTTAAGACTATATTTCTTAATTTCTTTTTTCCATCAGAACTAAAAGGGGTCCATTATACTGATTCACTAGATTAAATGGACAGATAATATAATTTTAGGGGAAATTAAATCATCAATGAATCTTTCAAAGAGTCATATTTCTTGCACATGAATACAAAAGTAATCCTTTGGTAATTACTTTAAAATAATATACAAGTTATGATTCTATTTTTAAAAATATCACAGTAGTTATTAATGATTTTATATAAAACCTGGAAGCCTGAATTAATTGAGCAAAGTTGTGTTTTAATAAGAAGATATACCATTCCTTGAAAGGTTAAATATTTCTTTCTTTTAACTTTGTGGATTAAAATATGGCTGCCCTTAATATATGGAAGAATTTTGAGAAGTGTTTAAGTCATTTAAAAAATGGCAGCATGGCAAGTGCTAATATCACTAGAAAAATGGAAGAAGGAAAAAAGTGCACAAGAGAGATATCAAAAGGTCAAATTACTACATGCACAATCTTGCACTATCAGTAACAGCAATCATTGGATACACTGGAACACCAACAAGGTGAACAGATAAGAGTAGGTGAAAGAGACTACATCCATGATCATCATAAATTTGTCTGAGGATAGTTCCATATGCATATTTGCTAGAAATATATCCTGGAGTTGGAAGAGCCACCAGGTTATTGAAACTTCTTAATCACCTGGAGGAATTACTTGCTAGCCATTGGGCCTCAGGTTTCTATTCTTGGGGAACATCATGGTCAACTGGCATAGTGTACAAAAACAATGTTCTATATCCTATTTTAGGGAGCTCTGAGAATGAATACTCTTTAGTGAACTGAACTGCTAACCCTAAGGCTGCATTTCAATGGTGGTTCAGATCCAAAGTGGCCCAGGAGGAAAAAGATGGGCCGTCTCCTGTTATAATTTGTTATGTTTAATAGGCATCATTGAGTCACCTTTACCTCTGAGCTAGCTACTCTATGAAAAACAGATCTGAATTTTGTCCTATCGTGCCATCCTCATGCTCTCTGATAAGCTTGAGTCCTGTGTTAGTGTTACCTTGTCAACCCATCTTAGTGAGAGTCTTCTTTCTCTGACACTCTACCTTTTCCAATATCATGTCTTCTTCCAAGGACTAGTCCCTCAGGATGTTGTTGCTATGTACCGTCAAGTTGTTTAGACTCATAGCAACCCTCTGTACAAGAGCCCTGAAACCTGCTCTATCCTGTGCCAACTTTACTGTCTCTGACACACCTACTCTCATTCTCCCAGTCACTGAATCAATCCATCTCATAGATTGTCTTCCTCTCTTTCTCTGTCCCTCCACCCTTACAAGCATGATGTCCCTCTCCAAGGACTGGTTCCTCCTTGCAACATAACCAAAGAGTGTCAGATAAAGCTTTAGAATCCATGCCTCCAAGGAGCATCCTGGTTTAACCCTCTCTAGGATGAACTTGTTTGTTCTCCTAGCAGTCCATGGTCTATTCAATACTCATCTCTAGCACCAAAGATCAAAAGCATCAATTCTCTATCATCTCTAGTCCAACTTTTTGACACATAGCAAACAATTGAGAAGACTATGGCCTGGATCAGGCACACCTTAGTCTCTAGACTGATGTTGTTGCTTGATAAATACTCAAAATATGTGAGATAAAGTTTCACCATCCTTGCTTCTAAGGCTCACCCTAGTTATACTTTCTCCAAGACAGTCTTATTCATTTTTTTAGAGGTCCTAGCATATTCTGTATTCTTCCCTAAAACCACAGCTCAAAAGCGTAAATCTTTCTATCATCTTTATTCATTTTCCTACTTTCACATGCATAGGAAGGCACTAAAAATACCATGGTTTGCATCCTTAAGTCTTTAGAACTCTGGGTTACTTTTCAACATCAAGAAGACAAAAATCCTCAACACTAGACAAATAGGCAGCATCATAATAAATGGAGAAAAGATTGAAATTTTCAATAATGTTATCTTTCTTGGATCCACAGTAAACATCTTTGTTACCAGCACTCAAGAAATGAAAAGACATGTCACAATAGGAAAGTTGTCTTTTGTTAACAGGGTTGTTACAAGTTGTACTCAACTCAGTGGAACCTATCCCTGTCTGCACTAATGCTACCTACTCATTCACTAGTTTATAGTATTATGATGACTTGGATGTTGCAATATAGCCTTCAATATGGGTTGCATCAAGAAAACAAAAATCCTCACCACTGGACCGATAGGCAACATCATGAAGGACAAAGGATTGAGATTGTCAACCACTTCATCTCACTTGGATCCACAACCAATACACTTGGATACCAGGATACAGTCAGGATACCAGGAGACATATCACAGTAGAAAAGTCTGTAGTCAGGGACCTCTCCAAATTATTGAGGAGTAATAATGTCAATTTGAGGACTTGGGTATACCTGATCCAGGCCATGGTCATTTCAGTCATTTTCTGTGCATCTAAGAGCTTGAAATGACTAAGGATGACAGAAGAATAATTGATGCCTTTCAACTGTGGTGCTGGTGAAGATCCCATGGACTGCCAAAACAACAAACAGATAAGTCTTGGAGAAGGGGCAACCTAAGTGTTCCTTGGAGGCAAAGACGATGAAGTGTCATCTCACATACTTTGGGCATACTGCTAGAAGTTACTCCTTGGTAAAGGACATGATGTGGCAGGGTGGAGGGGCAGCAAAAGAGAGGAAGATCCTTGACCAGGTGGGTTGACATGGTGAGTGTGGCAATGGGCTTGAGTATGTCAGATATTGTGAGGATGGTATGGCATAGGAGAGTGTTCAGATAGGTCGACTCAACAACACCCAACAACAGCTGCATTGAGGGAGGTCTTGCAGAGTTGCAGGAGTTGGTAAGGACTTGCACTGCCAACCCAAAGGCATGCAGTTTGAATCCATCAGCAGGCTCCACAGAAGAAAGATGAGCAATCTCATCCTGTTCCTCTGAAAACTCGCTACAGGGTCAGCTACAAGTCAGTTCTGATTCAACAGTCCTCAACAGCAACAGCATCTATTTATTTGAGACCCTCTTTTGTTTCTCCCTTCTCTAAATGTAAATTTTAATTTAGCAATGGAGCACACATTATGTAAAATCTGTCAGTGAAGTCTTGTTGTGCAGTGCCAAGAGAACTATCCTAAAACAAAAGACCAGGATGGTGAAACTCCATCTCATATGCTTTGGTCATGTTGTTAGGAGGGCCAGTCACTCCAGGAAGACATTACACCTACAAAGGTGATGGTCACTGTAGAAGAGGAAGACGCTCAACAAGATGGCTACAGTGACTGCAACAATGCGCTCAAGTGTGTTGGAAGATGGTGAGGATGGGACAAGCTATGGCAGAGTTCAGATATGTTGTTCATTGGGTTGCTATGAGTCATAGTCTCCTTGATGGCACATAAAGACAACATGTGAATTTGTGAGATCTTTTTAAAATACTGTTTTCTTTCTGACAAGACAGACATACATATGTACAAGTGTACATTTGTACAAGTACCCTCTGGTGTCCACTAGCGGAAGAACAACGGTTTCCCATTCTGCATCTGGAGAATTCAAGGCTCTACCAGTACAATAGCATGAAGAGTCCAGTTTCCCAGCTTCCAATCAGCATGACAACGATATTGAGAATTTACAACAGACTATTTGAATTACAAGCCTTTAAGCATTTTCTTTTTACACTCATATCAAAGTACTAGACTTAGGGAGACAAATCTTACTTCCACATTGTTGTTATGTGCTGTCGAGTTGGACAGACTCATAGTGGACCCTCCAGCAGGTTTTCAGAGGCTGTTAATCGCACAGGAAGAGATTTCCCACTCTCCTGCGGACCAGCTAGTGGATTTGAACCACATGCCTTTGGATTGCAGCATAGATTCTTACCACTAAGACACCAGAGAGATGAGGAAATGAAGACATTGCCTTTAGAGACTTATCCAAGACCAGTCCATAGCACAGCCATGACTCTATAAAGAGGTCACTGCTATTTCTAAAAATCACTGTTCAGGCACTAAAATATAAGAAAAAGCATTAAGTCAGAGAACTCTAGACTCCCCAAACCGAAACTTGGAGATCACATTGATCAGTTCCAAGGGTGTGTGTGTGTGTGTCTTTTTATTTCTGTAAACGTCCTCTCTCACTTCTCACTTTCAATTTTCGATTTACAATCAGACAAAACTGGCTAAGTGACACAGAGCCCAGTGATGCCTACCAGGACTGCCTGTGACTAGGCACAGCCCCTGTCAGCAGGTAACTGAGACCCTAACTTGTTACCCTTGCCTCTCATCCCATGCCAGGGGTTCAGAAACAATCCTTGTGCCGAGATGGCCCAGTTTAGCTTACTCGTGCTATCCTTAGCCTGTCCACGCCGCCGCCCAAACTTCACGAACATCTCTGAGGCCAGGCGTCTATAGCATGCCTACTACACCTGGCAAACACATGCGAGCTCCTACAGCTACAGTCCGTAGCCAGCCGCTGAACAGTTCCGAAACAGTGCGGTCGCTTAGCAACGCCGCCGGAAGTGACGGCACTCGTCGCAGAGGAACCGCAGAACGCGCTGCGGTTTGACAGTGGAGATGCTGGAGGGAGGTGCGCCTGCGCGCAAGTCGGGGGCCTGTTAGCAGGGCGGCCTCTAGGGTCGCAGGCCCGCCCCGGGCTACCCGGAATCACCGGTCTTCCGCCGAGCGGCGCGGGAGACTGGACGGCTGGCTACATGGCTTTAGGTCAGTGAGGCCTGCTGACACCATCACCACCTGGCACAACGTCTCACGACCCCAGGTTAGGGCTCTGTGCCCGTCATCAGACGAACCAGGCAGGTGTGTGACTGGAGGCCTGTTTGGACCCACAGGTGGATTTGGGGTAGTGGGAATCGTTGGGCCCACTAGTTGAATGTGAAGGACAGGGCTTTCTTAACGGTAGATATTATAGTTAAGAAACTGCAGAGATTAATTAACGTATAAATAAATCCTTTAGTATCTGAGGCATGGTTAAGGGCTAGTTGTTTTGCTTTTTTTGTTTGTTTGTTTGTTTTTTAAAGGCTGAAGTTCTTTTTATTTTATTTTATTATTTTTGTGTGCGTGTACCGTCAAATCAGATCTGACTGGTACAGGAGGAGAGTGCCCCTCCTTCCCCGGCAGAGCATCTGGTGGATTCGAACCGTGCACCTCTGGGATTGTAGTTGCAGCTTCTTGCCACTAGGCCACCAGAGCTCCCCTAGGGCTAGTTGTTTGCCATTGAGCCGACCCACTGCTGACCCTCCGGCGGGTTTTCAGAGGCTGTTAATGGCATGGGAGGAGATTGCCCAACTTTGTCCTGCGGAGCAGTTGGTGGATTCCAACTGCATTTCTTTGGATTGCAGCGCAGCTTCTTACCACGAGGCCGCCAAAGCTCCCTGATTAGGGCTAGATGGAACAAAGACTATTTTTTTTTTTAAAAAAAGAGAGAGATAAATCAGAACTATGATATTTCATATATCTTAAGTTACTTGGTTCTGTTGTACAAAGGGTTTTACACAACAGAATATCATAGCTCTGAATTTTCTTTCTAGAAAAACAACAAAAGGATGACATCTATTAAAAGATCTATTAAAATATTCAAGATTACTTTCTGCAAAAAAACCCCACAAAGCAACCAAAGGGATGGACTCATCATTTCTCAAGGTACTGAAGAACAAATTCAAGCCTCTAGTTGAAATACTTGAGGATGCTTTGGACAGAATATTAAATGATCCAGGAAACATTAAAAGAAGATGGAAAGAGTGTGTACGGAGTCACTGTACCAAAAGGAATTGGTGGACACAGAATTTCATGAAACAACATATGAGCTCTTGCCTGTAGTGATGAAGTTCAAGCTGCTCTGAAAGAATTAGCAAAAAACAAGGCCCCGGGAATTGATGGCATACCAATTGATATATTTCAAGAGATGCTGCCCTGGATGTGCTCACCAAGTTGTGCCAAGAAATTTGGAGGACAAACACCTGGCCTACTGACTAGAGATCTATATTCCCATTCCAAAGAAAGGTGACCCAACACAGTGTGGAAATTATCAAACAGTATCATTGATATCACATTCAAGCAAGATTCTGCTTAAGATTATCCAAAAATGACTGGAACAGCAGCACATCAACAGAGAACTGCCTGAAGTGCAGGCTAGATTTAGAAGAGGCTGTGTCACTAGGGATGTAGCTAATGTCAGATAGATCTTGGCTGAAAGCAGAGAGTACCAGAGAAATGTCTATCTATATTTAATTGACTATGCAAAGACATTTGACTGTGTGGATCACAACAAACTGTGACTAACTCTGAGAAGAATGGAAATCCCAGAACACTTGATTGTACTTATGCAAAACCTATACCTGGACCAAGAGGCAGTTGTCAGAACAAAGCAAGCAAACACCGCATGGTTCAAAATTGGGAAGGGTGTGTGTCAGGATGTGTCCTGTCTCAATATCTTTTCAATCTATATGCAGAACAGATTGTCCGAGAGGCTGGGCTCTATGAGAAGTGTGGCATCAATATTGGAGGTAGACTCATCAATAATCGGCATTATGCAGATGACACCACCCTGCTTGCTGAAACTGAGGAGGACATGAAGCGCTTGCTGCAGAATATCAAAGACTACAGCCTCCAGTATGGATTGAAGCTCAACATCAAGAAAACAAAGATTCTCGCCACTGAGCTGATTGGCAGCATCATGATGGATGATGAAGAGATTGAGATCATCTTCAGTTTGCTTGACTCTACAGTCAACCCTCTTGGTACCAGCAGCTAGGAAATTAAAAGACAAATTGCATTGGGAAAGTGCTGTCAGAGACCTCTCCAAAGTACTGAAAAGCAATGAAGTCAGTCTGGCAACTAAGGCGTGCCTGATCTAGGCCATGGCCTTTGCAGTTACTTGATATGCATCAGAGAGATGGACAATGACTAGGGATGATAGAAGGAGAGTTGATGCCTTTGAGTTTTGGTGCTGGAGAAGAGTGTTGAATGTAATATGGACTGCTAGGAGAACAAACAAGTTTGTCCTATAGAGAGTGAAGCCAGGCTGGTCCTTGGAGGCAAGGATTCTGAAGCTCCATCTGACATACTTTGGACATGTAAGGTGGGACCAGTGCTTGGAGATGGATGTCATGCTTGGGAGATTGGAAGAACAATGCAGGAGAGGAAGACCCTTGATGAGATGGATTGATTCAGTCACTGCGGTAATGGGGATGGGCTTGTTGGAAACCGTAAGACTGGCAAGGGATAGAGCAGGGTTTAGGGCTGTTGTACACAGGATTGCTATGAGTCACAGGCAACTGATGGTACATGACAACAAGAAGTTGCTGGATAAGTAGATGATACTAAATTGAGAGATCAGGTTTGGGGGACTGGTCAAAGGAAACTCTAAGGAAAAAAAAAAGAAAAAAACCACACCAGTAACAAACCTGTCCAGAATAAAGGAGAGATTGATTTTAAAAGATCCTTTTTACCACATTTGATGCGCAAGTTGACTCCATAGAAGCTGGTTGGATACAGCCCATGCCTTGCTGTGTGCCAAATTGAATTGCTCAAAATGAAGTAAACTTTTTAATAATTAAACTTTTTAACATAGTTGTATTGTTTTCCTTTAGGTTTTCTATCAGATGCCCCAGCATAATGTTGCTGGTAAGTATGAAAGAAGTGATAAAATGTTTGTAGACAAATAGGGTTTCTAAGGCTTTAAGTCATTACAGAAATGGACTAACCACTTGTTAAGATCACAGAGCAGCTGATGTGTTAAAACCTCTGCTCTTTCCATTTGCAGCTGAGTGCTTTAATCATGTTCTTATTCATTACCTTAACTCACTGAACTCACCAGCACCAAGTACATTCTGACTTCTATTCAAAGCAACCCTTCATCAAGTTCCCAAAGCTGTAAAAAGATATACATAGAAGGAGGCTATACATTTTTCTTTTGAGGAAGATTCTCATCTCCAGAGATGTGGTTTTATGGTTAGCAGCACAACAAATTAAGAACTACACCAGCAGATCTCTTTATCCTTAGGGACTGCTCATACAAATATCTCATACAAATATCCTTGAAAAGATAAGAATAAAGGGCAGTCTCTTGCTTATAAGACATGTAGAATCCATGAGTAATTGTCTCCCAACAAAAACTTTGGTATTTAGCTAAATTGGGTACAAAAATAACCAATTGGTTTTCATAAAATACTAAGATTTTTATATCAGTAATTTTCTATTTACAAACTAGTCAGGCATCATTTGATTTGGAAAGCCTGTTCCAATTTTTACAAGTTGATTTATAAATTCATTGTTTGTCCCAGTATACCTTTTCATGATTTTTTTTTAATTTTTCACTTAATGAAGGTAGAATACATGCTAATCTGATACAGTTTAAATGACTTGGGTGGAAATGTTACTACAAAATCAGTGTAGAAAAAGTATAAACCACAATTGAATCAATCCATGTATTTCCTACTCTAGTACGCATAGAGTTTTTTTTAACAATGTTGTTATACTACACAGACTGTTTTATTACTTCTTCGCTTAATTTAAAACTAAGCATTTTAACTTTCACCATTTGAATATTATGGCTTTAACATATATACTTTTATTTAACTAATTCCTAATGCTTGGTTTCCTTTCCATTTTCTTCCTCTTCTGTTTTTGTAGTCACCTTTTTCTCTCTTTATGTATGATATCCTTGATGTCATCCCACAACTCATCTGGTGTTCAATGCTTAAAATCTGTTCTTAAGATTACTTTTAAATTCAATTGGAACAGACTCAAGATCATATATTGGTTCTTGTGGGCTTGTTTTAGTTTTCTTAAGCTTCAGTTTGAACTTGCATATGAGTAATTTATGGTCTATTCCACAGTCAGCACTTAAACCGGTTTTGACTGCTGATACTGATATATCCAGATATAGTCACTCTCAATCTTATGTAATCCATCTGGTGAGGTATATGTGTAAAGTTTCCATTTGTGTCTTTTAAGAAAAATATTTTCATTGACTATGTAAAGGCATTTGACTGTGTGGATCACAACAAACTGTGGCAGAATCTGATATGAATGGGAATCTCAGAACACTTGATTGTTATTACACAAAACCTATACTTGGACCAGGAGGTCCAAGAACAAAGCAGGGAAACACTGCATGGTTCAGAATCAGAAAAGGTGTACACCAGAGATGCATCTGTCTCCATACCTTTTCAATCTATATGCTAGGCTTTATGAGAAGGGGTGCAACAAGATTGGAAGAAGACTTATCAACAACCTGCATTATGCAGATGACACAACCCTGCTTGTTGAAACTGAGGAGGACCTGAGGCATTTGCTACAAAAGGTCAAGGACTGCAGCCTTCAATATGGATTGAAGCTCAAGATCAAGAAAACAAAGATTCTCACCACTGGGCTGATTGGCAGCATCAAAATGGGCAGTGAAGAGATTGAGATTGTTAATACCTTCAATTTGCTTGGCTCTACAATCAATAAAAGATGAACTGCCTTGGGAAAATCTGCTATCAGGGATCTCTCCAGAGTACTGAACAGCAATGATGTCAGTCTGGAGACCAAGGTACGCCTGATCCAGGCCATGGTCTTCACAATTACTAGCTATGCATCAGGGAGCTGGACAATGACGAAGGATGATAGAAAAAGATTACTCAAAGTCATCACTTTGAGTTGTGGTGCTGGAGAAGAGTACTGAATAAACCATGGACTGCTAGAACAAACAGGATCGTCTTAGAGTGGGTGAAACCAGGCTGCTCCTTGGAGGCAAGGATTATGAAGCTCCATCTGATATACTTGGACATGTTGCAAGGTGGGACCAGTTCTTGGAGAGGGACATCATGCTTGGAAGGATGGAGGGACAGTGCAAGAGAGAGAAGACCCTGGATAAGATGTATTGACTCATTGCCTGGGGTTATGGGGGTAGGTGTGTCAGAGATGATGAAATTGTCTCAGGATAGAGCAGGGTTCAGAGCTGTTGTATATAGGGTCACTATAGGTCACAAGCAACTCGACAGCGCATAACATCTGCAGCTCTAACACATCATTGAACTTGCAAAATTTGATCATTCTATTTCCAGCCTGATTTCTGTCACCAAATCTATACATTCTAACTACCCTTCCTTCTTCATTGTTCCCAACTTTTGCATTCTAGTCACCAATTATCATTAAAATGGCTTGATTGAATATTTAATTGCATGCGAAGAGAATAATTCAGGTCGGAGGTAAGAGAAACTGTAGGCACTATGCTCCTTGGAGGCAGGATGTCGAAGCTTCATCTCACATAGTTTGGGCATATCGCCAGGAAAGGCTGTTCCTTGCAGACAGACATCATGCTTGGAAAGATAAAGGGACAGTGAAAGAGAGGATGATCCTCAACCACATAGATTGACACAGTGACTTCTATAATAAGTTTGAGTGTGTTGGATATTGTGAAGTTGGCATGAGATAGGTCAGAGTTTAATTTGTCGTTCATAGGGTTGCTGCAAGTCATTCTCAATGCGACAGCACCTAACAACAGCAGCAATTCTTGGGTAGCTATGTAGTTTTTCTTTTTCGTCATTACAGAAAGCACACAGAATTTTGTAAGACTATAATAATTTTCTCAGGGCAATAATTTCAAGGGATCACATAGTTGCTTTGACTCCAGAAAACAGATTCCATGAGAATTTTAAATTCTACTCTGCACTTCCTTCTTTTGATGAAGATTCTACTGTTGTTATGCTGTAGGCAACTATGGACCCTATGAATAGCCTTACCTGTTCTCAACAGGATGGATTGATACAGTGATTGCTGCAGTGGGCTCAAGTGTGTCAGGGATGATAAGGATGGTGCTAGATAGACCAGGCTTCATATCTGTTGTTCATAATGTTGCTTTGAGTCAACTCAGTGACACCTATCAACAATATCCTGCACCATCCTCAGGATCTCTAAGATACTGAGACCCATTGTTATCATCTCTTGTCAGTCTGTCTCATTGGGACATTTCTCAATTTTCAGTGACCCTCTTCAGACTCATGTAGTAAATAAAAAGACATAGTATTAGATGTATTAGGAAAGTAAGAAAGCATTACTATTTAAACTATATGTATAAATTAATAATAACTCAAGGCTTGAATTTGTTATTTAATTCTTTCAGCTTGAGAAATACTAAGCATATTCTTTCCTTTTGGTTTTCTAACTCCAGGTCTTTTGTACATTTTGTTATAATACTTAACACTGTTTTCTTGAGGTGTCCTTTAAAATCTATCTAGCCTTATTAATAATTTTTTCCTGTGGTTTTGTCTCCTCCTTGGAAGAGCAAGAGATGTCTCTTGTGACATCAATCTTTGTCTTTTCTTTATGGCTGATGTATGATTTTTTATGTCATCCTACAGCTTGTCTGATCTTTGGTCATTAGTGTTCAGTGCATCACATCTATTCCTGAGATGGCTTTTTAATTCAAGTGGGATAAACTTGCATCATATTTTGTCTTTCTTGGAATTGTTTCATTTTCTTCAAGTTCTATTTAATAGGTGCCAGTCTGACTTCACTAACTTTTGCTGTCTGAAATTGATTGAACATACAATCAAAATGCATTGATAATTTTGACTGAATTAGAATGAATTATTCATGGTTTGTGCACCTTCAGCTCCTAGCCTTGTTTTGACTTCTGATAATTGTGTTTCCTATGTCTCTTATCATGTTGTTGCTGTTGTTAGGTGCCATCAAGTCAACTACGACTCACAGTGGCTCTTTAAGCAACAGACCTGTACATTGTCCCATCCCACACTATCCTCACAATCTCTGCTTTGCTCAGGTCCATTGTTAGAATCACTATGTCATTCCATCACATTCTGTCTTCCCTGACCCTCTGCCTTTCCCAGCATGATGTCTTTTCCTAAGGACTGATCCCTCGTGATAACATGGCCAAAGTATACGAGACAGTGGTCACTATCCTTGCCTCTCAGGAGCACGCTGCTTGCACTTCCTCCAGGACAGACTTGTTAGTTCTTTTGGCAGTCTGTGATATATTCAGCACTCTTCTCTACACCACAATTTAAAAGAATTGATTTGGTTTTCCTTATTCTTTGATGAATTTTCACATGTATGTGAAGCAATTGAAGATACTATCTTAATTCCTGTGTAGTCCACCAGGTCAGGTCTATGTGTACAGTAACTGAGGAGTTTGTGGTTTGTGGTTGTTTTTTAAAGGTATTTTCAATAAATAAACAATTGATTGTACAAAATTCTGTCATGTGACCTCCAGTCTCATTTCTTTCTCCAAGTCTGTGTTCCCCAATTACCATTCCTTCATTTCCAATTTTTGCATTCCAGTCAAAATTATTATCAGTATATTTTGACTGCATGTTCAGTCAATTTCAGACTGCAGAAGTTAGTAGAAAACCTCAATTTCTTGATCTTTGGCTTCAAGTGGTTGTTGTATATATATGTTTGAATAATATCGTCATTAACAGTTTTTCCTTGTTTGCATATGGTTGTTATCCTATCAATGATAGTGCTGTACTTCAGGAAAGATATGGAAATGTACCTTTTGACTATGAATGCAGCACCACTCCTCTTCAGTTTCATTCCTGGCATAGTAAATAAGTCCATTTCAAACTGGCCAATACCAATTCATCTTAGCTTGCTAATGCCTAGGATGTCAATCTTTATGTATTCCATTTCAGTTTTTCCAACCTATAATTTTCCCAGATCCATCTTTCATATGTCCTATGTTCTGATTATTAGTGGATATTTGCTGCTATTTCTCCTCATTTTGAATCTTGCCACATCAGCCAATGAAGGTCCATCATTGGATCAAAGATCTATTCCATCCATGTTACTAAGGTAAACTCTCCTTTGGGAAGGTAGCCCTTCCTCAGTTGAAGTTTTAATATCTTCCAGCCTGAGGGACTTGTCTTTCAGCACTATACCAACCAGTGGTCCAGTGCTATTGATAGGGTTTTCAAGGGCCTTTTATTTCAGAAGGAGATGGCCTGTCTAGCTTCTTTGTCTTAGTTTGGAAGCTCTTCTGAAACCCGTCTACCATGGATGACCCTGTCATTTTGAAATTACTGGTGTCATAGCTTCTAGCATCACTGCAATGTGTAAGCCACTTTGGTGTGACAAACAAACAGACCTGCAATGGTCTGCTTGTAGAATCTTTAATAAAAACATTCAGTACTGATATTCAAGCACCGTCCAATTGCAAAGGAAACAGTCTTTCATGGGAGGTAATTAGCTGTGCATTCCATGTCCTCCTCCTGTTCCTAGCTCTTCTTCCTCTGTTGTTTCAAGTGAATATAAACCATTACTATGCCTTAGATGGTCACTTGCAAGCTTTTAATATCCCAAGCATTTGTTGTTAGGTGACATGGAGTCCACAGTGACTCATAATGACCTTATGAACAAAAGATCAGAACCTTGCCTTACCTTGACCTTATTATATAACAAATAAAAGTAAAAGGAAATATAGAAATCTTAACATGATCAACCCAACACTCTAATAGTTGATTTTCTCACACTAAATAAGAACTTTTCTCCAGCTAACATTCTGTTTTGTATTTAAGGTTTTTATGTCTAACCAAAATTTGTTTCTCCATTGCCAATAGATGCTTTTCTGACATTAGAGAAAAGGAAAATATAATTATAAAACAAAATTTTAAATAATTTTATTAATTTTGGGAATTATTTAAAAAATCTTTATTCTTTTCTTCCAAACCAGAAAACACTGTTCCCTGCATATAAAGTACGAGATAACTTGGTTAGAAACAAGTGGCTGGTGTTTAAAACTGAGGATTGTCATAATTATTTAACCTAAGTCCTGTCTTGATAACCTCACTCTGGGTAAGTACTTTTAATAAAGGCTCATTCATGCAGTTATTAAGGTTTTTATACTTGAGAAATAAAAATATTGATTGGTAAAGAAACACTAATACAAAAAATGTTAAATACGAAAACTGTTCATTGCAATCATGTTAAGGCTTATGAATATTTTTTTGTTAATTTTTATTGTATTATTTTTACATGTACCGTCAAATCAGATCTGACTGGTACAGGAGGAGATTGCCCCCTCCTTCTCCAGCAGAGCATCTGGTGGATTTGAACGGCAAGGCTTATGAATATTATGAATCTTACTTTACTATTTGGAGGTTAATAATAGTTCAGGAATTTTAATACATTATGGCACAAGGCAGTTTGCTAACCAATATTGACTTCTTTTTGAAATTTTTATTTATAAGTTGATTGCAGTTGGAATGCTCAAAAGCATTTTTAATTCAAAATGTGCATAGTTCCTGTACTAATGTGATTGTCAACTCTACCTTATTGATGTCAACTATATTGTTTCTATGGGAAAACCAATTCTACATTTAAATCCCTGACAGCCACTCAGGAACACTTCAGTTTGTTATTTAAAGATGCAAGGGTCTAAGAACCAGAATAACTGCCGTTTAAATCCATATGACAGGAGAAACCTGGAATAGTTTCTCTTAAGTGAATCAAAAACTCTTTTCTCAAGCCTCACTTACTGGACTTATATTGTTAAGCCATGAGGCTAGATACTATGTATGTTCTTAAATTGTGCTAAAGTATACTTAACAGCAGGGAAATGTCATGGGAGCTATTTTAAGTGTACAAGTAAGTGGTATTAATTATATTCACAGTGTTGTACAGGCATCACTATTATTTCCATAAGTTTTTCATCATTCAAATGGAAACTTCCCAATTCCCTCTCCTGTAAGTCCCTGGTAACTACTGACGAACTTTGTTTTCGCTACATTTACCTATTCTAGATGCTGCAAATAATTGGGATCATACAGTATTTGTCCTTTTTTGTCTGACTTATGCCACTTAGCTTAATTTTTCAAAAGTCATTTATATTGTAGCATATATCTGAACTTTTTTTCTCTTCATAGCTTTATTTTTTAATTCTGTAGTATGACTATACCACATTTTGTTTATCTGGTCATCAGTTGAAGGATACTTGAGTTGTATCCACCTTTTCACTATTAAGAATAATGTGATGAACACTGATGTACAAATATCTGTTAGAGTTATTGCTTTTAATTTTTGGGGTATATATCTAGGAATATAATTTGTAGACCACATAAATATTTTACATTTAACTTTTTGAGAAACTGCCAAATGGGGTTTTTTAGTGGTTTTACATTTTAAATGTAAACTTGGGTACAACAATGAATGAATGAAAATGAAACTTTTCTGTAAAGTTTTGTTAAAAATCCCAATGAAAACAAAACAAAACTTGGTTTCGTAGGGAAAAGTAGTTACATAATTATCTTAAAATATTTAATAATTTGTTTGTTGTATTATTTATCTTAACAGACTTTAGTTTCATAATAAAAATTTAATAATATGTTAAATAAGCATATCTATGTGAAACAATATATTTAGTAATCTTCTTTTACAGGTTCTACCAAATCTATAACCATGAAAATTTTGCTGGTTTTTGATTTTGACAATACAGTTATAGATGACAATACTGACACCTCCATTGTAAAGTGTGCACCCGAGAAAAAGCTTCCTGTTCAGCTGGAAAATTCTTACCAAAAAGGATTTTGGACAGAATTTATGGGCAGAGTCTTTAAATATCTGGGAGAAAAAGGCATAAGAGAAGAAGAGATGAAAAGAGCAGTGACATCAATACCTTTTACTCCAGGAATGGTGGAGCTTTTAAGCTTTATAAGAAAGCATAAGGATAAATTTGATTGTATCATTATTTCAGATTCAAACTCCATCTTCATAGATTGGGTTTTACAGGGGGCCAATTTCCGTGATGTGTTTGATAAAATATTTACAAATCCAGCAGCTTTTGATAGCAATGGACATCTCACTGTACAATGTCATCACACTCATTCTTGTTCAAAGTGCCCAAACAATCTTTGCAAAAAAGCCGTTTTGGTACAATTTCTAGATAATCAGCTACAACAGGGAGTAAAGTATGCACGGATTGTTTATATAGGTGATGGTAGAAATGATTTCTGTCCAATAACCTTTTTAAAGAAGAGTGATTTTGCCATGCCACGAGACGGGTATTCCTTGCAGAAGATTCTCTCCACACCACCTCAGAATTGTGATCCTGTGCAGTCGGCTGTAGTAGTTTGGTCTTCAGGTCTTGAGATAATTTCTCACTTACAATTTCTAATAAAAGAGTAATCTCCCAGCCATTAAAATGTCTATCCGTTAACATTAGGCTCAGCTACATATAACTAAAACCCAAAATGCCGGTCACTTTTCAAAAAGTTGTTTTTCTCTCACTTTTTAAAAAGTTAAATGTCCAGAGTTAAGTATCTCAAGGCTGGTGTATTGCTCTACTAACCTCGACACTTGGTTTCCAACTCTGATACAGGATTACTGTTCAGACTCCAGTCTACTCATCAATATTCTGACCAGCAAAAAAGAGGGATGGACAGTGGCAAGAAGCTTATACCCTCTCCCTGTAAGGAAATTTGCCAGAAGTTGCACCCAACATTTCAACTTAATTTCCTTGGCTAAAATTTAATCTCAATTCCCCACCTAATGGGAAAAAAAAAAAAAGGATAATACAACTTTTATACTTTTATTCTAGTTGTTTATTTTCCTAGGTAAAAACTCAAAAAATGAGTACAAGATTGTATGTACAACTAGCCATCTCTTCCAAATGTGGTGGCAAGGTGGTGGTTGTCCGGTGCTATCAAGTTGGCTCTGACACTGTGTGTGCAGCAGGAAAACACTGCTCGCTATCCAATGATGCTATCCTCACAATTGATGCTTGCCTTGAACCCACGGTTGTAGCAGATAGGTTAATTAGAGGTTGAAGCTTATTTCTAGAAAGGATAGTTGTAGATTTTTGCTTCTAAGGTATCTATTTAAAAAGTCTATCTGGTAGAGAATAGATCTTAAATATAAGCTTATACTTTCCGAGAAAAAAAATTATAAGCTTATACTGATTTATTTAAGAGAGTAAAAATTTTATATTCACAAAGTTTAACACCAAATCCAGTCACATTGCTGTTTAGATGGTTTCTTGCTCATTGCTACAGTTTAGTGCAGCAGCTCTACTCACAGTGTCTGAGGCAGAAATCTTAGTGCAAGCGGACTGCCACACCTTTCCCCCAGTGGTAGGTTTAAACCTCACACTTTTCAGTTCACTTAATGCTTTAATCAATGCACCATCAAATCTCCTTTACAAATCCTCTTCCCAACCACTGCTATTGAGTCAATTCTAACTCTGGGTGACCCTCCATTGGCTTCCAAGGCTATATAATTCCTAACAGGAAACAACAGACACCTTTATCTTTAGCCCTTGGAGTGACTGGTGGGTTCCAGTTGCCAACTATTGGTGGGCAGCCCAACATTTAACCTACCAGCCTCCCTTGCGAATCAGATAGCGTCTTTAAAAAAAAAAAGAAAAATAATTTCCTGTGATTTTATTGTGTTCCCTCCCACCCCCAGCTGATCACTGTGGAGCAAAGGACTAATATGAACTTCAAGGATTGAGCATTCTTGTTGCTGACTTAAAAACTGAAAGCGCCGAGTAGTAATGAAAGTGAGAGGCCTCTAGGAGGCAAGAGCAGCCAAGAGAGAGGAGAGGTTGGGGCGGGGTGGGGGGGGGCTGGAGTGGAGAGGACTGAGTCCTACAACTAACTGCAAGGAAATAAATTTGGAAGAGGACCTAGAACCTCAGAACTGCAGCTTAGATGGATTGATTTCTGCCTGTTGAGACCTTGAGCAAAGAACCCAGGCACACCATACCTGGACTTCTGAGAGATAAGAAGTGTGTATTGTTCTAAACTAATTGCTGCTGAGTGAGATCAATTCAGCTGACCCACTAACAGGTTAACAGACTAAATGGCATGAGAGGAGATTGTCCATCTTTCTTCCCACAGAAGCCCCTCCTCCCACCCAGTGAGAAGTGGATTCAAAGCAGTAGAGGGACACAGCTTTTGAGCTATCAGTGCAACTTCCTTCAGATTATACCTCTAAAATGCTGTGTTTGTAGTAATTTGTTAACTAGCAATATAAAACTAATAGATTATATAATTATAGATTGCATATAGATAACATATCAGATATAATCTATAGATAATATCTAATAATCTATAATAGGTAATGTTTAGGTGTCATTGAGTTGACAACAACCCAGTGGATTTTATCTTGTCCCATCCTCACCATCCCTGACATGCTCAATCAAGCCCACTGTTAATAGTCACGGGGCCAGTCCATCTTGAGTATTCTCACTTCTTTGACCCTCCATTTTTCCCAACATGATCCCTTTCCCCCAAGGACCGATCTCTTCTAATAACATGACCAAAGTATGTGAGACAATTTCACCATCCTTGTCTCTAAGGAGCAACCTGGTTGCCCTTCCTCCAAATAAGACTTCTGGTAGTTCATGGAATATTCAGTACCCTTTGTCAACACTATAATGTAAAGCCATTGATTCTTCTAAAAGATCATGGCTTGCT
This sequence comes from Elephantulus edwardii, assembly GCF_000299155.1. Classification (NCBI taxonomy): domain Eukaryota; kingdom Metazoa; phylum Chordata; class Mammalia; order Macroscelidea; family Macroscelididae; genus Elephantulus; species Elephantulus edwardii. The sequence continues at coordinate 1,754,069 of NW_006400119.1, forward strand.
TACATCAGGTGTACCTTATTCTTTCAACTGACATCCTTGCTCTTTAGCACCTTGCATAGGTCCTTGACACAGACTTCCCCAGTGTAATATGTCTTTTGATTGCTTGACTGCTGTTACCATGTGTGTTGATTGTGGATTCAAGTTGCCTAATTTTCTTCCTACTCCATTTCACATATACACCTTTTTTTTCTCCTCACACATGTTGTAGGGTTTTGAAAGTTTCTTCATGTTTAATCTGTTGTGCACAAGGGTCATTGTAAGAATCTGCTTGACAGCAGCCAAAAATAACAAGGTATTTGACAATCTCAAGGAATCTATGGTGTTGTCATGATTAAAGCATTTGACAGCCAACCAAAAATGGCAGTCAAATGCCAGCTTGGTGCAAAATTAAGGCAGTTTCCAGTTTTGGAAACTATGGAGCAGTTGTACTCTATCTTGTAGGCTCACTATGAAGTGAAATCTAAGAAAGGGGACTGGCATTTTTATAAGCTGTGAAGTGCTAATCTTTGTTCTGACTAGATACCAAACATCATCATCATGTATCAAGAGATGTTAATGCAGATGATAATTTTAAGGGTCACTGATTTTTCTGCTATTCTCTTTTTACATATTTAAAAGGAAAAAACCCAAGTACCCCTCAATGATGGAACATATTCCACAACCATCTAATATTTAATGGGTTAGAGCTGAGCTGTCAAGACTGCATAATTTGCAGTGCCCATTACAACATAAAAGTTTAACACCCCTTGTTAAAAATCTAAGTATTTCAAGATAGGAAAATGGGCCCTTGTGTGTCTGTGGAACCACACACTCAGAGGCCATCTTGTGCTTGCACCTTCTCCAGCATCTTGGTTGCTGATAAAGATTTTGGCAAAGTCTATTGTCTATACGACCCACTGCTTCTGCCTGAGTGATATTTGCAAATTAACTTCCCATGTGTCATTGCCCAGAGCAACTAGATTTTCTTACGTGTATGCACATGTGTACTCTTTGACACAGGTAGATTATTTTTTCTCAATTGAAATGATAGCATATGCATTTCCCTCTCAATACATAATCTTTTGTTGAGGGTTTTTTTTTTTCCACCCTTTGGGTTGGTTGTGGGGTTTATATACCTCTTTTAAAAATTTTTATACTGGTTTACTTCAGTAAAAAATCTTTAAGAATAAAATGGGGGGGCACATTTACTGCGAGAATAAAGGCCATTCTCAGCAACCAGACTCTGGACATCCCAGAGAATGCCGACATTACTCTGAAGGGTCGCGTTACCATGAAAGGCTGGCAGGGAGAGGAGGGACTTCAATCACATCACTGTAGAGCTCAATCTCCAGGGAAAGAAAAAGAAGCATCATCATGTTAACGAATGGTGGGGAAACGGGAAGGAACTGGCTACCTTTCGCACCATCTGTAGCCATGGACAGAACACTGAGCTTTTGTTACAAGATGAGGTCTGTGTATGCTCATTTCTCCATCAACATTGTGATCCAGGATCTCTGATTTTTGAAACTTCTTAGGTGAAAAATACATGTGGAGGAGTCAAATGAGTTCAGGTGTTACTTGTTCAGTTTTGCAAGCCCAGAAAGATGAGTTAATTCTTGAAGGAAATGACACTGAGTTTGTTATTAAATTCAGCTGCTTTGATTCAGCAAGCTACAGCAGTTAAAAACAAGGATATCAGAAAAATTTTGGATTATACCTCTGTCTCAAAAAAAAAAAAAGGAACTGTTAGCAGGCTGGAGAGTAATATCTAGAAGTCTTCCACCTATAGAAATAAGGCCAGGTAAGTCCTAAAATGCATCTGATTCTTGCAATAAAATTATATTCATTTGGGGAAAAAAGAATTGGGAATTGACATTTTTCTTGCCCTTTAAATAGATTGAAGAGTTAAAAACAATTTAGAAACAATTAGAAGGGGAAATAACAATTGAGACCAGATAAAGGGCTCCCTGTAAGGAGCAGCCAAGGGGTAAAGCCAAGTACGACTAGACGCAGTTAGGTAAATCTCCAAATTATTGAGGAGTAGTGATGTCAGTTTGAGGACTAAGGTGAATCTGATTCAGGCCATGGTCTTTCCATTTACTAGCTACACATCCAAGACCTGGAAAATGAGTAAGGATGACAGAAAAAGTATTGATGCCTTTGAGTGGTGGTGTTGGAGAAGAGCACTGAATACCCCATGGACGGCCAAGAGAACAGATATGTCTTGGAGAGGGTGCAGCCGGCTCTTTGGAGGCAAAAATGATGAGACTTGGCCTCACACACTTTGGATATTTTACTAGGAGGTGCTATTCCTTGAAGAGGGACATGATGTTGGAAAGGGTTGAGGGTCACCAAAGGAAAGGAAGACCCTCAGCCAGGTTGATTGACATGGTGACTGTTGCAATGGGCTCCTGTGTGTCAGGAAGTGTGAGGATGGTGCAGCACAGAATAGGGTTCAGATCTTTTGTTCCTAGGGTCATATGACCCTATGACCCTATGACCCTTTTTGTTCATATGAGTCATTCTCAATGGCACCTAACAACACCACTACCAAGATGCAGATTTAAAAGCAGTTTTTATTCAAAACTGACAAACATCTTGATTCATTACACACAGTATTAGGCATGAAATAGTTATATTAGGAAAGAGAGCAAGTATTATGATATACACTGTATAAATTAGTTTTCTCCTCGAAAGACCTTACAAAATGGGTGTATTACAGTTTTTCCAGATAAGAAAAGTCAGGTGAGGTCATAGACACAGTAAATCATGTAAATGAGACTTCAAATCTATGTAATACTGAGTCAAGAGACTTGAATCTGGATCCAGCTTAAATTGCTCACTCCTTATGACTTTGGGGAATTATTTTACTTCCCTGGAATCCATTTTATCTCCTAGGAAATTATTGAATTGGGTAGTTTTTACCCTTAAAGACTCTCCAGTTATAACATCTTTTATTTATTAATCTAAATGGTCTCTAGGTCTGACGTAGGTTTTCACCGTCTAGTTATTTCAGAAGTGGTCAGTCCTGCTTTTTAGTCTGTCTTAGTCCAGAAGCTTGGCTAAATCCTGCCCTCCATGGTTGTATTAGAAATATTGTATTAGTATTAGAAATACTGGCGGCATCGCTTACAGCAGCATGCAAACCACCACAGTACAGCAAATGTTTAGATTATTGGTGGCATCCAGTACGCGGCTTACAGGCAAGGATGGTGAGGCTTTGTCTCACTTTGGGCATGTTATCAGGAAGAGCCAGTCCCTGAAAAAAGACTTTGTGCTGCGTAAAGCAGAGAGTCAATGGAAAAGAGAAAGCTCCTCAAAGAGATACACTGACCCAGGGGTTCTAACAGCGGGATCAAGCACAGCAGTGACTGTGAAGAGGGCAAAGGATCAAGCAGGGTTTTGTACTTTTGAATATGGGATTCCGTTAACTCCAACAACAGCCAAGTCTGACCACAGGAAGCTTTTAAAGCCCATGAAGTCTTTATTCTATTTTTACGGCTTTTACGAGATGGTTTTCATTTTGCTACAATTTAAATGGTTTGGGGATTAAATTTGCCTGTAATATTTAGCATATCTGATTATAGTACAGATTTGAATTTTCAAGGTTGCTTCATTTTCTTGTCTTTAACTATAATTTCTTTTTGTTATCTTTGGATACCTATTTCTATTTTCATAATTTTCCTCTGGCCTACTCACAAGCCCCCTCAGATCTTTAATATTGTTTCTGAATTGGACATTTTCAAGTATCATGTCATTGCTTATCCATCTCACTTTGTCTTAAAGCCTTGCCATTCTCCTTTTCATCCCCTCAGTGTATTAAAGTGAAGCTTATCTGGGGATCATGCTAGAATTAAAATTCTATTTTTCTTACAACAATGAATGAATGGAAATCCAAAGCCTCTGTAAATTTTAACTGAAATTAATAACAAATTTAAATTTTAAAAAAAGAATTAAGTTAGAGTAAGGATAGCAATGGACTTATAACTACTCAAGCTAATAACACTATATCGTGGCATGGAGGAGGAATAGTGGAAATGTATCCACATTTACAACATTCCTCTTACCAAAACCATTTATGGAACATAGGCACTGCATTGGAACATATATCTCTGGATTGGAAATGATGATATTGTTAATACTTCTAGCCATAAGCTTAAAAGATTATAATGTTCAAATTTATTTGTTATACATTTGCTTAAATTTTCCCCTCTTTTAACAACTGGGATCAAGAGGGAAGAGAAAAGACCAGAGACCGGCCAAAATTATTGGGGCAGCTATTGCTGCCAGTTTAGTGCCTGTGTCAGGAAAAGGAAGTCTTACTCATATACAGTGCCACCCAAAGGTAATAAAGGAGGTCAGAATTGCTTCCACTGTGGAAAGCTGGGCCACTTCAGTAGACAGTGTCACAGACAAGAGCCACAGATAGGCAAGGGAGTAGAGAGGAAGCTCCCACTCACTTGCTTTAAGTGTGGCTCTGAAGGACACTTGGCCAAAGTGGCCCATATCAGGTCCTCGTGGCAGACAGGACTGACAGGCCCAGCTCCCAGCTGGAAACAAAGGAGGACGCTTCAATGATTTAGATCCTCCCAGATGAACCATGGATGAGTATTAACATTACTGGTAAGTATATTCATTTTCTCCTGGACACAGAGCCTACTAATTGGTCCTAAAAGCCTTCTGAGGTCCCAACTCTTCTCACTATCTCTTAGTTGTTGGAATGGACGGAAAACCTCATAAGCAGTTCCTTACTTCACCTCTACCTTGCATGTGAACTTCCGAGCTGTAAAACAGCCCAGTGGTAGATAGAATTTGCTCCAGGACTTAAGAAGCATAAATGACATAGCTGAGCCTCTACATCTTGTGGTTCCTAACCTGTACACTATAATAGACAAAGTGCTAGTCTATAGGCCTTTTATTGTAAGAACCACCTTCCCTCTGTAACTTGATTTGTGCCACTACTAGAACCTCTACTTGGAATATTATTGCTTGTTAATTTTTGACTCATGTACTTGTTAAATTTGTGTCTTCTAGGTTGCAACACCTCCATGATACATCTTCAAGGATATGAACATGTATGGCTAAGCACAATTAATAACAGTGGCTCTAATTTCCAAAATCAATCTCCATAATAGTCTATGTGTTTCCTACTGCCAAAGGGGCCCTTTAGAGTAGTGAGAGAAGATCTTCACCTTGAAACCCACAGCGTCCCTTTTCAGCAGGAAGTAGCTAAGAGAATACGCCATCCCCTTTTCCTTATGAATCAGGGTGAAGTTTCTCTCAGGGAGGAGTGATAGGGAATGGCAAAGGACACACTGACAAAGGAGATTAATCAGAACTGGCTTTGACAAGCACTGTGGCAATTGGACAATTAAAACAGACATTCGGCGGGGGAGAAGAACGAACTGGGGAGGAGGGTAGAGAAAACAGTGCAACAATGAATGAATGAAAACCCAAAATCTCTGTAAATGTTCATTAAAACTAATACAATTTAATAAAAAATTCTATTTTTCTGTCAGAGGTTACACTTGAGATTCTGCTATTCTAAAAGAAACTTTCAAGTGTGGTTGGTGCTGTTGGCTGATGGATCAAATTTTGAGGACCAGAGTATAGTTTAATGAAATGTGCCTTGTTAAAAAGTTTTATTAATAGTCTAAACCTCTAAATAGCAGTAATTCATAGAATTGCTGTGACACAATGGTGTAATTTTCCCCCAGAAATGCTTCCAGGGTGTGCCTCAATCCTTCATGGCTACCATAAATACTTCACATATTTAGATGCCCCTGGATTGCCAATCCTGCTGAATCTAGCCCTATTTCCTAGAAAGACACTAAGGATCAGAAAACAATCTTTCCTGCCCTCTAAATTTGGTTACCATTGAATACAAAAATCTAATTCAAGCTCTGAGAGTATATACAAATAGAACATTGTAAGGAAATAGCCAAAAATGTTAGTGTTCAAGCTTACCTGCCACAGAATAACCCATCATACCTTCTGTGCATTCAATCACCAAAGAAGAACTACTAAGCAGAGAACCTGGTACAGGAACTAGTGCAATAAGAGCTTAATGCAAGGTTTCTCAACTTCAGAAACACTGACATTTTGGGCCACGTAATCCCCTTGTGGGAGCCTTGCCTCTGCATTGAAAGATGTTTTCTAACACCTCTCCCCATTCACAAGATGCTAATAACACGTCCTCCAAGTTGTGACAACCTAAAATGTCTCTAGAAATTGCCACTTGTCTCCTGGAAGATATAATTACCCATTTAAGAACTTAGTTAACACTTGGATTCAAGTCTACTTGAATTCCTAAAAGATTTTTATTTTGCATGTACTAAATTGTTTAACATTCCTCTACGTCATATAGCCCTGGTGTGTCCACTTGCTGTACAGTGGTAACTTGTGGTTGCTGTGAGGCTGAACACTGTGATGCTGATGTGTCAAATGCGTTAATGGTTGGTTACCCATGGTGGACAGTGTTGGGTGAAACTCCCCGATTAAAACAAGCTTGGAAGCAGGAGTGGCATCCACTTCCATAATAGCTTGCCTCTTGAAACCCTATGAACCTGGAGAGAGGATGAAAGGCACCCAAGAGTTGAGCACTCTCCTTCCTAGGGTCGTTATGAGTCCCCTGAGACTCAACAGCACTTAACAACAACAAATTGTTGTTTAATGCCACTGAGTCAGAAATGACTCATAGCTGACCCTCTAGTAGGTTTTCAAATACAGTAAATGACACAAGACACTGCCCATCTTTATTCTGAGGAGTAGCTGGCCGATTAGAACCCCGTGCTTTTGGGCTGGCAGTGCAACTCCTTCCCGTTAAGGCATCGGCTACTAGTCCAGAATGTTTTTCTCCACCTAGATAAACTGTATCACCAACTTCATAACCTATCACAATTATCATTATCTGAATGTTTAGTATTTTTTATTCCTAACCCAATCACCTACTTGTTTAGGATACATATTCAGTAGGCTTGTTATTGAGGCAAAGATTTTGAAGCTCCGCCTCACATACTTTGGGCATGTTGCCAGGAGGGACCAGTCCTTGGAGGACATAATGCTTGAAAGGATGGAGGAACAGCACACAAAAGGAAGACCCCAGAGGAGATGAACTGACACAGTAACTGATGTAATGGGTTTAGGGGTCTCAGAGACAGTGGGATTGGCTGAGGATCTATTGTGCAGAGTCACTGTGAGTTGCAAGCGACCTGATGATACATAATAATAACAACAAGTGTGACTTATGACTATACGTACCAAGGCACATATTTACTAATTAAAAATTTATTTTAAAGGTATTTTGTAATGCAAAGCCAAAATTACATCTAGATTTTTCCTGTTGTAAATGATATCTCTGAAATGTGTTCATTTTGCTTTTTAATGTCTTAAAAAATTATTTTATTTTTTAGATGAGAGTTCAGAGCAAACTGATTTTCCATTCAAAAATTCACACATATTTTGTATTGTGACTATTCACTTACTTTTTCAACATTTTCATATTTTAGCTCCTGGTTGAAACTGGCTTTCAACAATTTAGGAAAAATTTCCATTATAGTTTTATGAGATACTTTATTAGGCAACTACAAGCAGTCATTAAATTAGGTTGGTTAATAGAAAGAATGGGATTAGAATTTACAGTAACTTTCCTATATAAGTGTGATTTTTTAAAAAATGGGAGGAAGACTCTTTTATTGATCCACACTTAACATCTTCAGCTGAGACTGCTTGTAGGGAATAGATACCTCAAAGCCTCACCACCATTGAGTCTTCCAGCAGGTTTTCAGAGGCTGTAAATGACACAGAAGGAGACTTTCCATCTTTCTCTCTCAGAGCAATTGGTAGATTCGAACTGTCTCTCTTCGACTTGGCAATGCAATTTCCTACTGAGTAGGCTATGAGCACTCCCTAGGGAATAGACAGTTAAACTGTAATAGATCTACCAAATGTTCTTACCCAACAGCATATAATTTTGTGCTCTCAGCTGAGTAGATTTTTTTTTTTTAAAAAGAAGAATGTTCTGTTGTAGACAGAATTTTTAATATGTTCTTTAAGAACTTAGGGGGAAGGGGAGCTCTGGTGGCCTAGTGGCAAGAAGCTGCACTGCAATCCCAGAGGAACACGGTTCGAATCCACCAGATGCTCTGCCGGAGAAGGAGGCGCAATATCCTCCTGTACCAGTCAGATCTGATTTGACGGTACACGCACACAAAATAATAAAAAATTTAAAAAAAAAAAAAGAACTTAGGGGGAAATATGTCTTGAGCCAAAAACTAAATCTATTCTATTTGTTTGTGTGAGTGCAGACCAATGTCTGTGTGATGAAGGTTCATGTGGAAACTAAATATTGACTTGAATGTTTCCTAATAGAGAAATTCTTAGAAATGCCATTGTTTATGGAAGATATTACTTACAAAAAAATTGTTTGCCTTTTATATTCAAATGATAAATTTTTAGTCAAGTATATATAAACAATGAGCAAAAATTATTTACAATTAAATGAAATAGCAGTTCCCACAGTATTTTATAATCAGCTCAAGATGGAAACTTTGTTCATTCACATTCTTTTTAATTCTTTCTTTTAATTATTTTTTTTTTCTCAAATACTAACTGCTTTAGAGAAGGGTCCAATAGTCCTAGTCTGGCTCCTTTTGTTCAGGTTCCCATGACTATACTAATGACTAATTTGCAGGTTTTCAAGAAGACCTTAATTTGAAATTACAAGAAAAAAGATAGGAAAAGAAAGAAGGGAGGGGGGAAAGCAAAGGGGAAAAAGCAAAGGAGAGGGAGTGAAGGAATGAGGAGAGATCTAGAGGAGACCTGAAAAGATGGGATGACAGAGGGCATAGATCAATGGTGATTAACTTTATAAAATACAGTGTGTGGGAATGATCATATGAAACACAATGTGAGTGAAAGAATAATTTTTTTGTGAGTGAAAGAATACGCAAAATACAATATTCATAAATGAAACACAATGTATGTGAATTTTGTATGCAAACCAATACAAAATAAAAATAATTTTTAAAAAAACGCAAGAAAGGAAGGATGATGGAAAGAAATACTACTGCAATGTGCAAGGTCTCAAAGGAAGCTAAGAAATAATTAGCTCTTCCTAAAGGTCGTTAAGAAGCACAAAATAGTGGTAACAGTGTTTGAATGCTCTTCTATGCAGGAATACCATTCCTTGGGATGCAAAACTTGAAATCATGTGGAATTTAATTCAGTCACCATGACTTTAGGGACTTGTAAGTGAGCTGGTCTCCAGGCAGAGCAATCAGAAGGCAATTCTCAGAGCACATTTTTCATGAGAATATGTGTGAAATATAAGAAGCTACATAAAACAAAACCAAGATTGTCCATGTCCACTGGCCCGAGTACTGCCAAGGCATTTCGAATGGCTATGGTCTCTACTTTACAATTAAAAGTTCTCTAGCTCTATCAACTCATCAATCTCCTACTCAGTCCTCCTAAGAAATGGCACCCTTGCCTTGCCTTCTTGCATAAGCTGAACCGGGATGCATTGATAGGATAGAACCTTTTCATTCTAAACTATGAGTACTTGGCCTGGGCAGTCTCTCCTTTTTTGAAGAACCAGACCATGAGCTCATACAAGTCCTCATCTCACAGTTCCTACAATAGTAGTTCTTATTCCCAGCTGAAGCCCCTCAACGTGGCTTTGTCTCCCTGGTTCTCTGATGGGGTATCCATGGTCTCAAAGCCAAGGCTGCAGGCTGAGCAGGAACTTGGAGTTGGGCAATATAAGCCCAGGTTTCGTGCAGCTTGGGAGATCCTGGGAGTTTTCTTTTGAGGAAATGGGTTACAAGCTGATTTTCCAGGTCTGTGTAGGTTCTCTGAGGGAAGAGAGCATTGAATGCTCTTGTGTAAGCCAGATTACTCTGCCTTTACCCACCTGAAATTGACATTGGGCTGTCTCTGGCATTTCGAGCTCTTGCTGAGTCCTCTGATTGCTTTCAAACAAGCCTGGGTCTCCTTCAGGAGCAAGCCTTTGGTCAGACTCAGTGAGTCTGCTTTTGTGCTGCACTTGATGGCTGGCTTCCTGACAAAAGTCTGTGCCAAACCATGCATCTCTAGGTGTGTGTGCCACGGGGACATGGGGATCGGAAGACAGTCTCTGCAGGCACCCCCTTGGCCTCAGGCTCTGCCTCATCCAGGGACAGAGAGCTCCTTTGCTCCTTGTTAATTCAAACAGTATTCATGATAGGCTGAACAGGAGCAGGCATGTCGCCCCCTTTAGGGAGCACCACCATGTAGGGCTGGGCCCTCTGACGAGACCTCAGGCCTCACTGGGCTCACAGGAGCTGGATGCTGAGCAAGGGCCCTTTCACCAGGGCCTGAGTTCCAGAGCCTTTAGCCATCAAGGGAGACCCCGGCTGCCAGCAGGGAGGCAGGGAGAGGGAGGGGCAGGACAACCCTTCATCCAGGAGGAAAGCCCTTTCTTTTAATTCTTTTTAATACTTTCTAATTCTAGCGATTACTCTGGATTTGGTTACATACCAAAATCCCATTTTTTTTAACCCAAGGAAGCTCTGATGGTGTAGTATGTAGGCAGTTGCACTAGAACTCAAACGCAGTGCCTCTCTAGTGGTTCAAATCCACCAGGGCCTCCTTGGAAGAAAAATGGTCAAACTCTTGCAATCTGCAAAACCTGCTGCAGGGTCAGCTATGAGCCCATTCTGACCCGACTACAATGAATTTTCGTTAGAGGGTTTTTTCCACTTATTTCAAGTAATATTTTATTCTCTTCAGTTCAGCATGAGAGAATATGAGCAGTAGATATTGCCTTTTGTAATACTTACGTCCACAGAAATATCTTATTACATAATTTTTATGATGTAAGTAATTCAGCAAATATTCTCATATGCCTATTATATGCAAAAACTTCTCCCAAACCTGTGCCGATATGAAACTAGCAGGATTATATCCTACAACTCAAAGAATCATGCCTTTAAAGATTATAACTTCACCAAAGAGGTGGGGTATATACATATTTAACACATTTAATAAAGCCTCTGGTAATTTTAACAAAGGGTACTCAGGTCATGCAAACAGAACATAACCATATGGCATTATAATTTATGTTAGTGAATTAATTGTGATAAAAGAGAAGCTTTATGAAAGAGTTAAGCATGACTTGGAGAGAAAGGCCTTAATATAGATTATTCCCACCTGAGGGGAATAACAGGACCCTTAAGATAAGACTGGAACAGCACATCAACAGAGAACTGCCAGAAGTGCAGGCTGGCTTTAGAAGGGGTTGTGGTACTAGGGATATTGTAGCTAATGGTAGATGGATCGTGGCTAAAAGTAGGGAGTACCAGAGGAATGTCCATCTGTGTTTCATTGATTATGCAAAGGTGTTTGACTTTGTGGATCATAAAAAACTGTGGCTGACTCTGAGAAGAATGGGAATCCCAGAACACTTGATCATGCTAATGTGAAACCTATACTTGGACCAGGAGGCAGTCATCAGAACAGAGCAAAGAAACACTGCATGGTTCAAAATTGGGAAGGGTGTACGCCAGGGATGTGTCCTGTCTCCATACCTTTTCAACCCATATGCAGAACAGATTATCCGGGATGCGGGGCTCTATGAGGAGAAGTGTGGCATCAGGATTGGTGGAAGATTCATCAACAGTCTGCATTATGCTGATGACACAACCCTGCTTGCTGAAACTGAGGAAGACCTGAAGCACTTGCTGCAGAAGGTCAAGGACTGCAGAGTTTAATATGGACTGAGGCTCAATATATCAAGATGACAAAAATTCTCACCACTGGGCCAATTTGCAGCATCAGGGTGGATGGCAAAGTGATTGAGATTGTTCACAGCTTTAGTTTACTTGTATCCACAGTCAACATTCATGGCACCAGCAGCCAGGAAATTAAAAGGCATATTGCAATGGTGAAGTCTGCTGTTAGGGACCTCTCCAGGGTACTGAAGAGCAATATTGTCACTCTGGAAACTAAGGTGCACCTGATACAGGCCATGGTCTTTGCAATCACTTGTTATGCATCAGAGATTTGGACAATGACTAGGGAGGATAGAGACTAGGGAGGATAGAAGGAAAATCGATGCTTTTGAGCTGTGCTGTTGGAGAAGAGTACTGAATATACCATGAACTGCTAAGAAAATGAACAGGTTCATCCGGTAGAGGGTTAAACCAGGCTGCTCCTTAGAGGCAAAGATTCTGAAGTTTCATCTGACATACTTCAGACATGTTGCAAGGAGGGACCAATCCTTGGAGAAGGACATCATGCTTGGGAGGGTAGAGGGACAGTGAAGGAGAAGAAAACCCTCTTTGGGATGGATTGATTCAGTGACTGGGGTAATGGAGGTAGGTATGTCAGAGACAGTGAGATTGGGACAGGATAGAGTAGGGTTTAGGGCTGTTGTACACAGGGTCGCTATGAGCTGCAGGCGACTCGACGGCACATAACACATAACAACAACAACATGTCAATGAAGAAGTGCCTAGATTTTTGACCTGGTAAAGTTAAGGGTTTAAACCAGGAGTCAGTGAAATATAAAAAGCTTTGTAAATGAGATTTTTATCCAATTATAGACAGGATGAAAGACAATTAGAGGACTTGGAATTTTCTTCCTGGCAGTTCTTAGGAAGTTAAGAGGAAACAGTTTCTTGAAGAGGGTTAAAGATTGTGTACAGCTTGGGAAGAAAAGCTAACACAGGAGATATTATGGTAAACCAAGTAAGGAGAAAATGGAAATCTGAATAAGAGTGACAGCAAAGGGAATGGAAAGAAAAATATTGTTGTTATTGGGCTCTACTGAGTTGACTCCAACTCGGCAACACCGTGTGCAAGAGAGCAAGGCGCTGTCCAATCTTGTACCATGCTCACAGCTGCTGCAGCACATCATATGGAGGTTCCTCTTTTACACTGACCTTCAGCTTTGCTTAGCATGACATCCTTCTGAAAGGATCAACTCCTCCTGATAACATGCCTGTGTCAGTAAGTCTCTTCATCCTCTCTTCCAAGGCATGTTCTCTGCAAAAGCCTAGTATAAGCAAACAAGCTATCTCTGAAGATAGAAATCCAGGTAAAAAGAGTAACTGATGTTAAGGTTCCAAGACCTTCTTGGTGGGCATTCTTGGTGTGAGCAAAAGCAAGATTAGGTGTGGGAGTGGCGAAGCTTCATCTTTCATACCTAGGACATGTAGCGAGGTGAAGTGATTCCCTAGAAAGGGACATCATGCTTGAAAAGGTGGAGGGTCAATGAAGGAGAGGAAGACCCTTAATAAAATGAATTGGCATGGTGACTTTAGCAATGGGATTCAGTGTGTCGGAGATGAAGAGGATGGCAACTGATAAAGGAGGGCTCAGGTCAGCTGTTCATAGGGTCATACTATGAATCATATTCAACTTGATGGCACCTAACAACACACAGTTTACACAGTAATAAAAGATGGCCTTTTAAATTACAACTACTGTATTTTTAACTAAGAAACCCTAGTGCCTTTATGTGCCCTTCAGTCACCTACAACTCATAGTCACCCTATGTACAAAAGCTCTGAAGCCTGCCCTATCCCGAGTGAGTCTCACCTACTCTGACATACTTCACCCATTACTCCAGTTACTGTGTCAATCTATCTCATCCATTGTCTTCCCTTCCTGCACTATCCCTCCACCCTACCAAGCATGATGTCCTTCTCCAAGGACCAGTCCCTGCTGGTCATAGGCCCAAAGTATATGAGATGGAGCTACAAAATCCTAGCCTTGAAGGAGAAACTTGGTTTCACCCAATCCAGGACATACCTGATTGTTCTCTTGGTGACCCATGGTATGTTCAAGACTCTTCTCCAGTACTTCAATTCAAGGGCATCGATTCTTCTTCTATCATCTTTAGTCATTGTCCAGCTCTCTGATGTGTAGCAAGTAACTGAGAAGACCATAGCCTGGACCAGGCTCACCTTAGTCTATAGACTGACATCGTTGCTTGTCAATACTCTGGAGAGTTCCTTGACAGCAGATTTTTTCCCAGTGTAATTTGTCTTTTGATGTCCTGAAAGCTGGTATCAAGAGTGTTGATTTTAGAGCCAAGCAAGCTGTAACTGTTAACAACTTCAATCTGGATGTTAACAGCAAGTTCAGGAGTTCAAATTGATGTGCTGCTCTAAGAGAAAAAGGTGAACAGTTTCCTTCCATAAAGATTTACAGCCTCTGAATCCTGATGGAGAAAAAGGCTTCTCTAGAGAAAACTGGGGACATTGCTCTTTGTAATGTCAGGGGAGGCTGGATACAGAGCAGAACCTGCATTTGAAGACAAGAGCTAGAAATGCAGGAGCTATTTCTCAGTGAACAGAAGTTATATGAAGGATCTCAAATGTCCAACTTTTCCAAACTGCTCTACCACTCCACCATGCATTAGAGCAGCTGTACTTCCTCCTGTCATCCCCTTGACTTCCATCTGTCTTCAGGTTCCATAATTTGCAAAGGAAACTCAGAGAAACTCATAGGCCATCAGGGAAATGGCTCTGGAGGTTGTGGGGGTCTGGCAAGTCCCAAGCTCATAGATTAGGCTTGTTCACTTGGTAGCTGCAAGCAGTTGTGGTGACTTGCCAGGTGCCTGGTACTGGCTGATGTACATTGCTGCAGAGGCTGGTGAACAGTGCGTTGGCTGGCTGTGGTTCTCAGAGAAGCTGGGTCAGTTTAGATTCAGCATCCAGAGCAAAAAACGTCAAGCTGTCCAAGAGCACTCCTCTATACCAGCTCTCTGGGCACCAAACCACACCCAAAGAGAACTAAGAGTGGCAAGGTGAGTCATAACTTCTAGTAAGGAGGAGGCTTGAGATACATCCCATTCGGTCAGAATCAACTGAAAGGTAGGCTTTAAAAAAATATATATATATTTTACACAGCAGCAATTTATTCAATGCAATATGTAAATAAAGACTACATAATATACACCGGCTACCTGCACACACTGATAAACATATAAAAATTAACATATCAAACATTTAATGACATTGTTAAATGTGATAGAAAAATATACTAATAAAATAAAAGATTATAAATTAGATCATTATTTTTAGAAACCAGAAACCTCCTTTGATAGGCAAAGTGTGACGCCAACAAGAGATCTAACTCCATGCCAAGCTTAATAACTGCCAAGGATTGTTTATGTCTCAACACCATGGTGACTCTTCATTTCTGAAGAACTTCAGTTCAGATGCTTCCTCTATTATCTTAAACAGTATCTTTAATTTAAAGCTTAATAATGCTAATTATATGTTTCTGAGTGCATCCAATCTATCAGCATTTGCAGTTGTGGGGTTTTTTTTTTTTATAAAATCTGTGATAAAGAGGAACTGTCTCAAAAATATCCTTTAGGACTTGTTCTTCTCTGGGTAAATTGATGCAATCTAGAAGACACTACTATATGACATTAAGCAAAAAGTCACACCCAGGGAACACTGGGTGACAGAAAACAAAGTTGTAATTGTCCCAAACATCGACAGCAACTACAGCAACTTCTTTATTTTTATTAATTTTAATGAACATTTAAAGATACAATGTAATGGATTTTATTTATTTAAGAATCATTTATAATATGTCTTTGTTTCTAGAAGTCCCTACTCTGTTAAGCAGAACTTGTAATGTTTCACACACATCAAATTGAGGAAACAGCAATCATAGTTAAAAAATTACAGTTATATTCACTTCAGTGGCAAAAATAGAAAGAAGACTTCCATCTTCAATCATATACTCTTGCCTTTGAATGGCAATATGGATGATAATATCACTATCCAATAAGGTCATACTGCTTGTGATTGTAATAAAGTACAAGTTCATCCACCACTTATCTGTCAGTTTGTTAAATTAGTGATAGCATTCACATTGCTATAATGCTGGAGTTTTAAACTCCACCTGATAGGCTGCATAGGCATCAGACTGACTACATTTGTGGAAGAAATCATTGGAGAAGCACAATATCAGCCATGAAAACTAGGCCAGGGGCTTACTGTGGGTCAGATCATCAATTACTCATACGCAGGTTCTAATTGAGACTGAAGAAAATGAAACTAAGTCTGCAGAAAACAAGATATTATCTTGAATCAATTTCATCAGAATTTCATGATCATCTTAAGAACAGGTTTGAGGCACTGAACACCAATGATAGAAGACCAGATGAGTGTGGGATGATATCAAGGATATTATCCACCATGAAAGCAAAAGGTCATTACAAAAACAGAGGAGAAAGAAAAAAAAATTGAAGTGGATGTCAGAAGAGAATCTAAAGATTGCACTGGTGCATCAAGAAACCAAATCTAATGAAAAACATGTTGAAGTGAAAGAGCTGAACAGGTGATTTCAAAGGGCAGCTCAGGAGGACAATGCAAAGTATTACAATGGAAGGGAAGAACTCACTGCATTTCTCAAGCTGAAAGAACTGAAAAACAAATGTAACCCTTGTGTCACAATATTTAAAGATGCTTGAAGATCCAAGATGGCGGCAGAGGCAGAGACAGCATGGTGAGCTGTGGGAGCAGCGAACCACTTAAAGCAGGGCCATGATGGCCTTCCACAGACTTCGGCTTATTGATAATTGAACACTTAAACAGTTGATGACTGGCCCTCAGTGAAGATCGAGGCTCAACAACAGGAATTCAAGGATTCCCAAGGAGGAATAGGTGAGTCTTATGGCTCCCAACCCCCTCCCACAGAGCCCTCACCGCTGTGCACAGCTGCTGCAGCTCCATGAGGCTTCCACAGCCAGAACCAATGGATTCCCTCACCCAGGATGGATGCTGGGCACCAGTCCTCCTCAAGACTGGTACAGTGAAGCCACCACACTGCCGCAAAGTGGACTTGTTCTGGAGAGAATCCTTGGAGCCAGGATGGTGGCAGTGGGGGAAGTGGGCGCCTGCCAGCCACCCACACAAGAGGGGCCACGCACCCGCCGAGCACCCGTGCGGCAGGGTGGGGGCGTGCACCCCCAACAGCCACCCACGCTGAGGGGGGCCACGCGCCCCCGCCGGCCACCCGCGCTGGGGAGGGGGGCATGACTCGCTGGCCACCTGCATAGGAGGTAGGGGATGGGATGCATGCCCGCCATCTGCAGGTTTGGGTTTCCTTGTACAGGCCAAAGAAGACGATTACCTATACAATGGATTGCTGAAAGTCACTGTGAGTCTGATGACCTTAACAGTGACAGCATGCACAAGAGGACCAACATCCTAAATGCACCACATATTTTGTTCTGTTGAATGCTTCTGCCAAAAGATGGTTAGACCCTGGGGGAGTCTGTTCACAA
>NW_006400119.1:1771954-1781126 GCF_000299155.1 Elephantulus edwardii
AGGATGGAGCCTCTGGGTTCAACCAGCTATCTCCACTGGACCCACCTGGGAAAACACTTTGCAGTCCAGAGGGGAGCAAATGACAGGAAAATGTCTTCTAATAGAGAAAGAAGGCAAGCAACTATAACCCAAGACCACCTGTAATGAGATAAAGTGTTCTCCCTTTCCCTCTTCACATCTATGCCCCTGTTCAGCATGAAGAAGCCAGAAAGTCGGCATCCAATTCCCAAATCAATAAGACAGTTGGTTTAATTACCATTGGAAAATGCTTGTCATTCCTCTGTAGCATCTGATCCCACTGGACCCTCATCATTTCCTTCACCTGCTCCCCCCACCGACCAAGCTGTGCAGCTCTGCAACTGCATCCTGGCCCATCCTCACCCTTCTGCACCCAACCCTCACCTCCTTGTACCCCCAATATATTTTTCCCATTAAATGGAAAAAAAAAGATGCTAAGGACAATATATTCAATGACCCAGAAAGCATCGAAAGAAGATGAAGGAAACATAGAGTCACTGTATCAGAAAGAACTGACTGACCTTGAAAAATTTCAGGAAGTATCATATGAACAAGAGCCAATCGTAATGAAAGAGGAAGTGGAAGCTGCATTAAAGTCATTGGCAAATAGTAATAATAATAATAAGGCCCCATAATATGATAGTGTACATAGAAAACTCCAAAGACTCGACCAAAAAACCATTAGAGTTAGTAGGCCAATTTATTAGAGTGGCAGGATATAAGACCAATATCCAAAAATCAGAAGGATTCCTCTATAGTAAAAAAGAGAACTCAGAGGAGGAAACCAAGAAAGCAGTAACATTTACAATAGCCAACCACAAATTGTGATACTTGGGAGTGAACCTAAATAGAGATACAAAAGATATATACAAAAAACCTACAGAGCAATTCTGCAAGACACAATAAAAGACCTAAAGGAATGGAAAAATGTGCCCTGTTCATGGACAGAAAGACTCAATATTGTAAAATGACAATCCTACCAATATCAATCTACATATTCAATGCAATCCCAATACAGATACCAAATTCATTTTTCAAGATCAAAGGGGAAATTGTCAAGTTTATTTGGAGAGAAAAGAGACCACAAAACATTCCTGAGAAACAAAAATGAAGTGGGAGGTATAGCACTCCCTGACCTCAAAACCTACTACACAACAGTAGTAACAAAACAGCATAGCACTGTTACAATGACAGGCCTATAGATCAGTGGAACAGAATTGAGAACCCAGAAATAGACCCAGCTATCTATGGTCAACTGATATTTTACAAGGAAATAAAACCTATAAAAGGGGGAAATGACAACTTCTTCAACAAACAGTGCTGGCAAAACTGGACTGCTACCTGCAGAAAGCTGAAACAGGATCTACATCTCATACCATACACAAAAATCACCTCTAGGTGGATAAAAGACTTGTAAGTAAAGCCCCAAACCATAAAGTTCGTAAGAGACAAACTGGGATCAAGCTTAAAAGGCCTGGTCTATGGTATAAAATAGACTGCCAAATACAGCCAGAAATGCATAATCTGAAGAGGATAAAATTTGTGAATGGTATCTTCTAAAGATTAAATCCCTGTGTTCATCAAAAACTTTTTCCAATAGATTGAAAAGAAAACACACTGACTGGGAACAAACATTTGGCAATACCATCTCAGAAAAGAGTCTCATAATGAAAGTTTATAGAATACTCCTGGACCTCCACAAGAAAAAGTCCGATATCCAATTACAAAATGGGAAAAGACATGGAAAGCATTTTCACAGAGGAAGATATTCAAATGGCCAACAGATAAATGAAAAATGCTCCAAATCATTGGCAACAAGAGAGATGCAAATCAAAACCACAATGAGATACCAATACCATCTCATTCCAGGAGCAGTGGCAAAGTTTAACAGGACAGCAAGTAACAAATTTTGGAGAGGATGTGGTGAGATAGGAATTCTTACATTGTTGGTGGGATGGTACAATGGTACACCCACTTTGGAAGGCAGTTTGGTGCTTCTTCAAAAAGCTGAACATAGAAATTCCACAAGACCTAGCTAATTCTATTGCTTGGAATATACACCAATATTCACAGCAGCATTATTCACCATCACAAGAACATGGAAACAGCCCAGACATCCAACCACAAACAAATGGATAGAGAAGCTGTGATGCATTCATACAATTTAATAATACACAGCACAAAGGAATAATGATTTTGTAAATTACTACCTAACTTGGGAGGGATTGGAGAGCATTATGCTGAGTGGGCAAATACTGTATAAAACCATTATTGTAGAATGAATATGAGGATCTAAGGCAGGGGGGAGGGTGAAAATAAAGAGGTGAGGATGCAGGGGGGTGTTAGGGTGTTAATTTATAGGGTTGCACAATTTGATGGGTGGGTGGGGTGAAGGAAATGGCAAGGATCTTTTGTGAAAAAAATGTATTCAAACTTTGTAAATAAATAAGATTTTTTTAAAGGCCTCAGAAAACAACTGGACACCAACTGACTTGTTTCAATTAACAGATGCAGGTTGGATGCACTCACCAGTCTATGCCAGGAAATTTGGAGGATGGCTGTCTGGCCAACAGATTGGAAGAGGTCCATATTTGTTCCCATTCCCAAGAAGGTGATGCAACTGAATGTGGAAATTATAGAACAATATCATTAATATCACATGCAAGTAAAATAC
Source organism: Elephantulus edwardii (assembly GCF_000299155.1). NCBI lineage: Eukaryota > Metazoa > Chordata > Mammalia > Macroscelidea > Macroscelididae > Elephantulus > Elephantulus edwardii. Next base: position 1,774,647 of record NW_006400119.1, read on the forward strand.
TGATGAAGACCATTAAAAATGGCTTTAGTACATAGGTAAGGAATTGCCAGAAGTTCAAGTGAGATTTATAAGAGGCCATGTCACCAGGGATATCACTGCTGATGTCAGATGATCTTGTTGAATATAAGGAATACCAGACGAATGTCTATTTGTGCTTTATTGATTATTTAAATGTGTTTGAATATGTGGATCGTGACAAGTTGTGGCTGACAATGAGAAGAATGGGAATCCCAAAGCACTTGTTTGTGCTCATGTGGAACCTAGGCCTGAAGCAGGAGGCTGTTGTGTGAACGGAGCATAGAAACACTGCATAGTTTGGAATTGGGAAGGGAGTGCACCAGGGTTGTATCCTATCTCCATACTTCTTCAATCTATATATGGAACAGATCATCTGGGATGCTGGGCTTTGAGGAGGAATGTGGCATCAGGATTGGAGGGAGACTCATAAATAATTTGTGTTATGCAAATGACAACTTTACTTGCTAAGAGTGAGGAGGACTTGATGCACTTGTTGCAGATCAAGGAATGCAGACTTCAGTATGACCTGTATCTCAATATCAAGAAATCAAAGATTCTTATCACTGGATCAATGGACAGTGCCATGATGGATGGAGAGGAGATTGAAACTGTCAACAGCCTCATCGTAATTGGATTCACAATTAACATCATTGATACGAGCAGTCAGGAAATAAGGAGATGCATTGCAATGGGAAAATCTGCAGTTAGAGACCTTTCTAAATTATTGAGGAGTAGTGATGTCAGTTTGAGGACTAAGGTGCATCTGATTCAGGCCATAGTCATTTCAATTACTAGCTAAGCTTCCGAGATCTGGACAATGAATAAGGATGACATAAAACATATTGATGCCTTTGAGCTGTGCTGTTGGAGGAGAGCACTGAACATCCCATGGATGGCCAAAAGAACAAACAGATATTTCTTGGAGATAGTGCAACTGGAGTGCTTTATGGAGGCAAGAATGATGAGGCTTCTCCTCACATACTTTGGACATGATGCTAGGAGGTGTTATTCCTTGGAGAGTGACATGCAGTTGGGAAGGGTGGAGGGCTGGGGAAGGAGGGGAAGACCCTCAACTAGGTGGTTTGACAAGGTGACTGCTGCAATAGGCTCTTGTATGTGTGTCAGGAAGTGTGAGAATGGCACAGGACATGACTGGGTTCAGATCTTTTGTTCATAGGGTCACTATGAGTCATACTCGACGGCACCTAACAACAACAACAACAAAAACATGATGCTGGAAGCCATGCCACCAGTACTCCAGATACCAGTAGGCCACCCTACAAATTACAGATTTGGACAGGTTTCAGCAGAGCTTCATGACTAAGACAGACAAAAAAGCAGTACTGGTCATCCACTTCTGAAATAATGTTACTGTTATTTGCCATCAAGTCAACTATGACTCATGATGATCCTATGAACAACAGATCTGAACCCTGATCTGTTCTGTGCCATCCTCATTATCTCTGCTACACTTGAGTCCACTGTTACAGTTATTTTGTCAGCCATCTTGTTGAGAGTCTTTTTCTCTAAACTTTCCAAGCACTGGACCCTTCTAACAACATGCCCAGCATATTAAGATGAAACATTACCATCTTTGCCTCCAGGGAGCACCACAGTCATACTTCATCCAAGACATATTTGTTCTTATGTCAGTCTATCGGATATTAGTACTCTTGTCCAACACCACAACTCAAAGTCATCAGTTCTTTTTTCTGTCATAATTTAGTCATTGTCCAGCTTTCAGATATGTAGCAAGTAACTGAAAAGACCATGGTTTAGATTAGGTACACATTTGTCTTTAAGTGTACATCATTTCTCTTTGGCACTTTGTAGGGATCCTTGACAAAAGATTTACCTGATGTAACATGTGCTGCTATCAAGGGTAAAGACTCTGCATCTAAGTAACAGAAAATCACTGACAACTTCAATCTTTTCTCTGTTTATTATGATGTTGCCTATTGGTCCAATGGTGAGAATTCTTGTTTTCCTAGTGTTGAGATATAACCCATATTGAAAGTTGTAATCTTTCATCTTCTGCAACAGGTGTTTCAAATCTTCATTTCCTGCAAGGAATGTTGTGTCATCTGCATAACAGAGACTGTTGATTAGTCTTCCTCCAATCCTGATGCCACATTCTGTTTCTTATAATTCTACTTCTGGAATTATTTGCTCAGCATATAGATTGAAGAATTATGGAGAAAGGACACAACCATGAAGTGTTCTTTTGTTCTGTTTAGACAACTGCTTCCTGGTCTACTTACAGGTTCATATTAGCACAATAAAGTGTTCTGGGATTCCTATTCTTCTTAATCATAATTCACACAGTCAAATGTCTTTGCATAATCAATCAATAAACCACAATTAAGCATTATTCTGGTGTCCTTTTCTTTTAGCCAAAATCTATCACATGACATCAGCAATGATATCCCTAGTGCTATTATGACCTCTTCTGATTCTAGCTTGAATTTCTGGCAGTTCTCTGTCAATGTGCCATTCTACCTACATTTTAAAACAATCTGCAGGAGATTTTACTTGAATGGATATTGATGATATTGTTTAATAATTTCCACAGTCTTTTGGAACACCCTTTTTGGAAATGGGAACAAATATGGATCTCATTCAGTCAGTTGACTAGGTAGTGGTTTTCCATATTTGTTGGCAGAGACTTGGATCGCAGCTGTTTCCTGAAACATCTCAATTGTTATTTCAATAATTCCTCAAGTCTTACTTTTTTGCCAATGCCTTCAGTGCCGCTTGAATGTTTCCCTTCTGTACTATTTGTTCTTGATCATATGCTATTTTTTGAAATGGTTCATTGTTGACGAATTGTTTTTGGTACTCTATGTATTTAGCCCACCTTCTTCTGAGGCTTTTTGCATCATCAAAATTTGTCAATAGAATCCTTCATTGTTGCAATTCAATGCTTGAATCTGTTCTTCAGCCTTTTCAGCTTGAGAAATATTTCACATGTTTTTCCCTGTTGGTTTTCTAACTCCAGCTTTTTGCGCATCTCATTACAATACTTTTCTTTGTCTTCTTGAGCTGCCCTTTGAAATCTTCTGTTTGGCTCTCTTACATCAGTATTCTCTTTATTTTGACTTCTTTTCATTCCAATGCAAGTTTCAGAGTCGCTTCTGACATCCATTTCTGCCTTTTATTTCTTTCCTGTTTTTGTAATGGTCTTCTTTGCTTTTTTGGATGATGTCCTTCCAACAGTTTGTCTGTCCATGGGTCATTACCGTTAAAGGAATCAAATTAATTTCTTAAGATGATTTTTCAATTCAGTTATGATATACTCACATTATATTTTGGATTTTGTGGACTTCATTTTTGTCGACTTCGATTTAACCTTGCATATGAGTGGTTGATGGTCTCTTCCACAGCCAGTCCCTGGCCTGGTTTTAACTGCTGATATTGAACTTCTCTAATGTCTATTTCTACAGATGTAGTCCATCAGTAGAAGTTCATGTGAATAGTCATCATTTATATTTTCCTTTTTTCCTGCCTCAGCATTTATTTGTACAAATAGCACAGGACATCAGAAACCCCATGCAGATGGCAGCCCAGAGGGTCACACCAGTCCTTTTGTCCTCACTCAGATGGAGAATTCAATTATGGAACCTTTGTGGGGGGCCTGGGCACCTTCATGAGTCTCACTTGGAGCAGGAACCTGGTTGAGGCCTTAGCTGGTGCCTGAGTTGAGGAATTTGCTGGAGCTTCGGTCTTACTTACAGCCTTGGCTTTGGCTTTTGGCCGGCATAGTGTGAGCCCCTTGGCAATGCGGGCCTGAGCACGCTTCCCAAGGCTGGGATGGGCAATGTAGGCAAGTCAGCTGAGCTTGCAGTTGACAGTTCTTGGACTCTAGGGCTACATCTGTTTGCTGAAATCACCTCAATTTCTATTCCATCCATTCCTGGAGCCTTATTTTTGCCAGTGAGTTCAGTGCTGCTTGGACTTCTTCTTTCAGTATCACTGATTGTTGATTATAAACAAAGGATTTTCATAGAGTTTCAAGTTCTCATTATTTCATAAGTGGATGACCAGTGTTCCTTCTTAGTCTCAGTCTGGAAGTTCTACCAAAACCTATCCACCCTGGGTGACCCTACTTGTGTTTGAAATATAAGTGACAACATCCCAGAAACACGCGAGCCATCCAAGTACAGCAAATCAACAGAAAATGATAGTTCATGCAAGCAACAGTCCAAAATCAAAAGATGTGTTGTAGTCAGCAAATTCACTGCCAAGGATCTCTTTACAGTGCTAAAAAGCAAGGATTTCAGCTTAAAGACTAAGGTGTGTCTGACCAAAGTCACGATATTTTCAATTGCTTCATATACTTGTGAAATTTTAATAATGGACAAAGAAGATCAGGGAAGAATTGATGTCTTTGAATTACAATTTTGGTGAAGAGTAATGAACATAGAACATAGGACTTCTGAAATCACATAGAAATCTGTCTTGAAGATATGTAGCCAGGGTGCTACTATGAAGCAAGTATGGTGAGAGTTCGTCTGATGTATTTTAAGCATGTTGTCAGGAGGGGCTAATCTCTGAAAAAAGGAGAGTTACTTGGAAAGTTGCATAGTCAGAGGAGATGGATTGGCACAGTGACAGCAATGTGCTTAAGCACTGCAGAGATTCTGACAATGCCACAAGATCTAGCAAGGCTTCAATTTGAACAAAGAGTCACCATGAGTTGGATCTGATTTGATGGTGCCTTACAACAACAACATTCACAATATTTGAAGAAATGTTAACTGATTTCCATATCCATGTGTTAGCTAATGAAGTGTAAATATTTCTTCACTATAATAGCTAACATCTGTATACTGTATCATTAGTGATTTCAGTCATAAATTTATCTTAGCAATAACCTTATGGTTAAGTTGAAATGGTATTGATGTCTGTGTTTTACAGATCAGACAACAAAGAGCAGAGACATCAAATAATTTGCCCAAGGATATATGTGAGATTAGTGACGGGGATGAAATGTAGTCTGAAATTGAATTTCATATGCTTTCCTTCTCCATTAAACTGTTTACCAGTTGTTGAGTAGGATCTATTATGGATCCAAAAGAGAATTTGTTAATTGTACCTAAGAGTTACCTTGTGAAGGCCTCAAATGTTCTTCAGTCTGGGTAGGGATAGGTATGGGGAGGCTGCTGCAAAATTAGCCTTGGAGATCATTCCACTGTGTGACCTGTGGAATGAAAGGAAAACCAACCAAGTGAAAACAAATAGGCTAGTCACTATCATTGCTGGGGCACAGGTTTAAAGGCTAGTAGGAAAGTGGGAAAGCTTTATAGGGGAGGGGAAGGGTGGCAAGAAGACCTCTTGTAGTCGGTGATTGGTCGCTGTTGCCTGGGAGGGTATTAATGGATTGACTGAGGGAGCATTTTTCTAGTTCCCAGTGGCAAGTGGAGAATATGAACAAGAAAGCTGGCAGTCAGTGATCAAATCCTGGCCTTTCTGCATGATTGCTGCAGAGATTATAGTTTGATTTCCTGGGCTTAGCTGTTCTGATGTCATATATGGTCTGTCCAGTGCCCATTTTTATATTCCAGAGATCATACTTTGAGAACATGCTAGATTGATCACTGCATCACTGCTGCTGGTTGTGTCTACCTTCCTTCTTCATGGAAGGTGTCTTTAAGCAGACACTCCGCAATCAGGAAAATCTTGCGAATGAATGAATGAGAAATGAAAACATGTATGGTAGAGGCAAAAGAATTTTCACATGGACAATTTTAATATGCTTGAGTAGGCCATGATCAAGACGAAAAGGAGGCAGCTCCTTCAAGCTATTAGACCCTAAATCTAAGTAACCTGAATCTTGCCTTGCCCCAGCTGGCCCCACTTTTCCTCAAAGCTTCGACCGACGTTAACCGATGCTGGGCCAACTGCACCCTTGAGCACTTGAGCACTCTGGGGTAGGGTTTGTGGGAAAGCTGCCGATATTTCTGACATTTTGAAGGCAACTCGAACCCTTTACTTCTGGGTCTGCTGCAATTTCTCCTCAATTTTCCCTCTACCTCTCCCCTTACCATCCTCAGGTTCTGGGTTGGTGAGAGCTCCAGAGAGAGGAGAAAAGCGCGCCTCGCCTCGTTCATCCTCATGGTCTTGATTCATGACTGACAGTTTCTCTCAGCGAGATAAAGCGCGGGTGCGTAGAGAGGCAGAGAAATTCGGGTATTTCTAGAAGCCGTCCCACCTGCTGCTGTGGGGAACCACCTGGGAGGGGAGGCCGCCTCGTGCTTGCCCGCCCCTTCCCCGCCCGCTGAGGGGGAGCTGCCGCGCGTGGCCCCGCGCCGGGGACGCGTGGGGGGCTGTTCGGCGGGGGGCGGGGGAGCCGCTGGGGCACCAAAATAGGAGCCGCTTGTGGGCTGGAGCTGCACCAGCAGGGAGACTCCGCCGCGCCTCTTCCAAAGATGGTCAGAGGGTCCGGGGGCACCGCCGCCCCCG
>NW_006400119.1:1781366-1806698 GCF_000299155.1 Elephantulus edwardii
CACACCTGTGCGGAGTCCCGGGCCCCGCGCGCGGCGCTCTCAAGCCCAGTGCCGGTGCCAGGCCTCGGGGCGGAGCGATTCCCGGGCGCGAAAGTGGGCCCGAGGGCCAGGGCGCGCGGAAGCCCCTGTGGCAGCCGTGGGGGAGGGGGCGCAGTGGAGGGGCTGCCAGGCCAGGCCAGGCCAGGCCTTTTTCTTTTCTCTCTTTCCTTGGGAAAAAAGACACAAGGTTTCCTCTGTTCCGAAATTTCTTATTGACTAATATATTTCAATCATCCCACCCCCCGCATCGCTGTGTGAATTGGAAGGAAGACTGAGCTAGAGAAGAAGGTTCAGTTGGGGTCTCCCTAGATGTCCATCGTCCGGGCTCTTGTGGAGATAATCCCTCGGGCACTTGGATTCCAGAAGCCTGGAATCTCTTCTCGAAGTGTCTGCCCGGGGTAGACTACAGAGACTGGGTGAATGTGGTAGCAAATCCCTGTTTCCTCTCAGAAGAGGACTGAAACACCCAAGGGCCTCATTTTAGCCTCCGAATTACCTTGAATTAAAACTGGTCATCATATCATTTACAAAGCAGTGCATCCGTGTTTTGCTTTTGCGTCTTTGAATGCGGAAATTAGTTTAGTTTGAAGTGTATCTGATGAAAATCATAATGATGGACATATTATTTCACGTTGATTGAGATAATGCAAAACTTAAAACCCGTTTATTGTTTCATGTTTATTGCAGCTATGGCTCTAAAAGGGCAAGAAGATTATATTTATCTTTTCAAGGATTCATCACATCCAGTGGATTTTCTGGATGCCTTCAGAACGTTTTACTTGGATGGATTATTTACTGATATTACCCTTCAGTGCCCTTCAGGCATAATCTTCCATTGTCACCGAGCAGTTTTAGCTGCTTGCAGCAATTATTTTAAGGCAATGTTTACAGCTGACATGAAAGAAAAATTTAAGAATAAAATAAAGCTGTCTGGCATCCACCATGATATTCTGGAAGGCCTTGTAAACTATGCATACACATCCCAAATTGAAATAACGAAAAGAAACGTTCAGAGCCTGCTCGAAGCAGCAGATCTGCTACAGTTCCTTTCAGTAAAGAAGGCTTGTGAGCAGTTTTTGGTCAGGCACCTGGATATAGACAATTGTATTGGAATGCATTCTTTTGCAGAATTTCACGTTTGTCCAGAGCTAGAGAAGGAATCAAGAAGAATTTTATGTTCAAGGTTTAAGGAAGTATGGCAACAGGAAGAATTTCTGGAAATCAGCCTTGAGAAGTTTCTCTTTATCTTGTCCAGGAAGAATCTTAGCGTTTGGAAAGAAGAAGCTATCATAGAGCCAGTTATTAAATGGACCGCCCATGATGTAGAAAATCGAATTGAATGCCTTTATAATCTGCTAAGCTATATCAACATAGATATAGATCCAGTGTATTTGAAAACAGCTTTAGGGCTTCAAAGAAGCTGCCTACTTACAGAAAATAAGATACGCTCTCTGATATACAATGCTTTGAATCCTATGCATAAAGAGATTTCCCAGAGGTCCACAGCCACCATGTATATCATTGGAGGCTACTACTGGCATCCTCTCTCAGAGGTTCACATATGGGATCCCCTGACAAATGTTTGGATTCAGGGAGCTGAAATACCAGATTATACTAGGGAGAGTTATGGTGTTACATGTTTGGGCCCCAACATTTATGTTACTGGGGGTTACAGGACAGATAACATAGAAGCTCTTGACACAGTGTGGATCTATAACAGTGAAAGTGATGAATGGACAGAAGGTTTGCCAATGCTCAATGCCCGGTATTACCACTGTGCAGTCACATTGGGTGGCTGTGTTTATGCTTTAGGTGGTTACAGAAAGGGGGCTCCAGCAGAAGAGGCCGAATTCTATGACCCATTAAAAGAGAAATGGATTCCTATTGCAAACATGATTAAAGGTAAGTGCAGATTATATTTATATTTTCAGGTGTTTGAGACTGGGTTTGTGGTCTCACATTTCTTATATTAACCTTGGAAAGAATTCATTATGGAGCCTTGATGACCCTGTGGTCTAAGAGGTTGTTAACTGAAAGGTTGGTGTTCTAAACCCATCACATTCCCCGTGGGAGAAGGATGAAGCCTTCTGATCCCATAGATTCACATACTTGGAAACCCTATGGAACTGCTTATCCTCTTGCTTTACAGATTGCTGTGAGCCAAAACTGACTTGTTGACATGACTAACCAGGAACTATGTGAATTATACCAATAATGTTGCAAAGAATGTTCCAAGTGAAAACAGCATAGCAGAGTTCCCAACATCTCTGAAAGTTACATTATTTGAATCTAATACCCAGGCTAGAAAAGATACAGAGATAAAAGTGCTCGCTTGCTCTCTCTCACTCTCTCTCTCTGTGTCATTTTACTTACTCTGTGGCCTAAGTCTTGCACTTGGCTCTTACTTTGAGTTTTATTAAAGTCAGATTAAGTGAAGAGCATAAACCGAGTAATGTTATTAGCTCATATTTTAAGTATCAGTGGTTTTTTTGTGTGTGTTCTTGAATTTGAACTCTTTCAGATTCAGCCCCCGATCAATTTTTTTTACTACTGAATTTTTTCCCGTCTTAAAATGCACTGGCTGTGTGTCATTTAAGAAGTTCTTTATTACACTTGATACATTTGGTTCTTGTAGGATATGGTAGGAACCATTCTCCGAAGAGCTAGGGACAGCCTCTGCTTTTTGAGATTCTATTCCTGACTCAGAGGATACCTCATACCCTCTACGTGTGTCCTGTGGAGTTGGGTTTCAGTATCCGTCTGATAAACACGATTTTCTGCTGTGTTTGGCAGTACTTTAGCTTTGCTCCCCTTCTTTTGGTGAAAGAGTTGAACTGGAACCTGCCTTAATTAATTACATTTATTCATTGCTACTTGGAAGTTGTATAAAAACAACTGGTAGTTTGTTACCAGATTTGTGTCATTTTATTCCAAATGTTTCTTCCCAGGCCTTTCTGTTTCTTTTTTTAATGCTGGCTGCTCACAAGGGTGTGGGAATTTGACCTGGTTTGGGAATCTGACCTGGTGTGATCCTTGGATGACAGGCAGGAAGCCTGAAAGGCACAGTGTGCTGATGAGCAAGCCAAAGCCGAATTCTCAGGCATATCCCAACTTGGCAGTTACTTGCTGATGGTGTTATTGTTGTGTACCAACCAGTTGGAACCGACCCATAGTTGGCCCTCCCGCAGGTTTTCAGAGATAGTTAATGACCCAAGAGGAGACTGCCCATCTTTCTCCCGTGGGGCAGCTGGTGGATTTGAACCTTGTGCCTTCCGTGCTGTAGTGAACTTTTTACCGCTAGGCCACCAGCGCTCGCTTGCTGGTGAGCCTGAGTAAATTGCTTAACCTCTCTGTGCTTCAGTTTTGCTATCTGTACCACAGGAGTTAGCATAACCCAGGAGAATCCCACAAAAACACAAACTTGTTGCCATGGAGTCGATTCTAACTATTTGTGTGACAAAACAGAGGTGCTCTTCAGAGTTTTCTTGACTGTAATGTTTACAAAAGCAGTCTCCAGGCCTTTTCTCCATGATGTCATTGGATACATTCAAACTGCCAACTTCTAGGCTTCTAGTCCAGAGAAAACTAGTTGTGCCACTTAGGTTCAGGGCTTTAGAGAGGATCATGCTGGTAAAACGAAGTAAACAGTGTCTTGCACAGTGAATGTCAGGCATTGTATGAATGCTATTACAGAAGATGGACAGCTTTAATAGGATGGAAGTATCTTTCATATTAGTCATAATGTCATACACAGGCTTACCGGTAGTTGGTAGAGCGGGAGGAAGTAGCTGAATTCTTTTGTTGCTGTGGTTCTTGGCTCTGCCTGTGCTCGAACCTGCTTATCTCTTCCCATTTCCCGCCCCAGGGTGGTTCAGAATGACCTGTCTACTCCTCTATTAGAAAAGAAACAAAAACAGTTCGAATACCTTGGCAATTACCTTAAGTTGTAGTGCATTTGCTTCTGTTTCTTAAGTATAACAATGTCAGTGGTTTTGAGAGTACATTTATTTTAGGATGAGAGTTTTATTAATTTTTCTGGGAAAATAAAAAAATTATTTTGGAACAATGCGGGGGCAGGGGGTGGGGGTACTTGCAATGGCATATTGGCTCTGAGGAAAAAGTCATATGTATTATTGTCTTAACCCTGGGAATAGGAGATTCTTAGACTCCAAATTCTATCCTGCCTACCAGCTGGGTATATAGTTCCAGAGGGTTTTACTTTTGCCTTGAAGTTTTGATTTTTGTTTAAGTCTAGTCACTCCAGGGGAGAATAGTACCTTGTCAGCTGTGATGAAAGACTAAACTGCCTTTGAACTAAGAGGAGTCTTATCGCTTCTTTTCCTCTTTCCTTCCACCCCAGCTGAGGTTATTCCCTCCTCTCTCCTTTTCTATACCCAGTATTTTACAAGTTTTTCCTACTCAAGATCCCTGAATCAGTCTTTGTCTCTGATTCAGTTAGTCATCAAGACCTACCTGTGTCTATTTCTTGCTTCTTCCCTTTATCCCATAAGCCCCCCTTCTAAATCAGATATATAGAGATATAAGAGTTATTGTTAGGTGCCATTGAATCAAGTATGACTCTTAGTGACCCTATGAACAAAAGATCTGAACCTTGTCCTCTCCTGAGCCACCCTCACACATTCTGACACACAACGGCCCATAGCAGCAGTCACCATGTGAGTCCACCTGGTTGAAGGTCTTCTCTTTCATCAGACCTCCATCCTTCCAAGCATCGTGTCCTTCTCCAAGGAATAGCCCTCACCTAGCAATATGCCCAAAGTAAGAGCACTCTAGCTGGACCCTCTTCAAGACATATGTTTGTTCTTTTGGTCTATGGAATGGTCAGTGTTCTCCAACTTCACAGCTCAAAGGCTTCAGTTCTTCTGTCATACTTATTCATTGTCCACCTCTCAGATGTATAGCAAGTAATCAGAAAGACTTGGCCTGAATCAGATGCACCTTAGTCTCAAACTAACATCATTACTCTTCAATAATTTGGAGAGGCCTCTAATTACAGATTTTCCCGATGTAATGCATCTCCTTATTTAGTGAATGCTGGTACTAAGGGTATGTATTTTGGATACAAGAAAGATGAAGCTTTTGACAGTTTTAATCCCTTCTCTGTCCATCATGATGTTGCCTATTGGCCCAGTGGTAAGAATCTTTGTTTTCTTGGCATTGAGATGCAATCCATACCAAAGACTGCATTCCTTGATCTTCTGCATCAAATGCTTCAAGTCCTCCTCACTTTTCAGCAGGCAAGGTTGTGTCATCTGCATAACGCAGGTTATTGATGAGTCTCCCACCAATCCTGATGCCACATTCCTTTTCATAGAGTCCGGCTTCTCAAAACATTGCCAGGCCAATTCTGGCTCATATCAGCCTTATTTATAACGGAATAAAATGTTAGATCTGTGGCATGTTGACTAGACTGTCATTGTGACTGTTGTAATCCTCTGTCATAGTGAAGGTCTGCCTCCCTGGCCCTGTATCTCTACTTCACCAAACGTGACTTCCTCCTTCTCCAGTTGATCTGGTGATAAGTCCAAAGCAAGCCAGTCAGATAATGTTCTATTGTGAGTCAAGGTTTTCATTGGCTAATTTTTGGAAACAGATAACCAGGTCTTTTTCCTAATCCATCTTAATCTGGACAGCTATCCTCCAAATCTTCCTGCCATGAGCTTGTGAGCACATTCAGGGCTGTATCTGTTAATTGAAACAAGTAAATTGGTATCCCATTAATTCCTGGGGCCTTATTTTTTGCCAGTGCCTTCAATGCCGCTTCCACTTCCTCTTCCGTTACCATTGGCTCCTGCAGCCTGAGTCCTCCTTAGAGGCAAAGATGATGAACCTTTGCCTCACGTATTTTGGGCTTATTGCTAGGAGAGGCTATTCCTTAAACAGGGGCAACATACTTCGACAGGGAGAGGGCCAGCAAAAGAGAGGAAGACCCTCAACCAGGTGGATTGACACAGTGCAGCAGTGGGCTCATATATGTCATAGATGATGAGGATGGCACAGGATAGGACAGAGTTCAGAACTGTTGTTGCTAGGGTTGCTGTGGTTGTACTTGATTCGATGGCACCTCACAACAACAAGTGAATGTGGAAGCTCTGCAGAAACCTGTTCACCATGGGTGAGCCTGCTCGAATTTGAAACATCAGTGGCATAGATTCTAGCACCATGGCAGCATGAAGACAGTCACATGGACAAGTATAACCTTCTAATTTTGGTCCCCATTAGTCACCAGGATCTTGTGTCCTTTTTTGTTGTTGTTGTTGCTGTTCCATCTTTTTAAAAACCTTAACAACCTACTGAGTTAAAAGGCCAGGTTACTTGGTTGGGCATCAGAGTCCTTTCCATGTAGATTCAACAAGTCCATTCCTCTATTGCAACCCCAAGTTGCCCTGGTTGGACTAGACTGCTCAAATTGCCCAGTAAGCCATTGTGCTTGTCTTTTTCTCTGCTTAGGATGACTTCAAAATCCTGTCTGTCAAGGTAGGTCAAATCAAATCCAGCCACTTCCATTAAGCCTGCCAAGAGTTCCCTAGTCAAAAAATATCTCCTGGCTCTGAACATTTACAGCCATTCATTTGTTCCTCTTTCATAGTACTTCTCTCATTCTGTGGTTTGTGTACTTATTATCTGCATCTGTTTTCACTCTCAAAGCACACAGACTCTTTGAGACTAGTGGGTCTTTCTTCCTGAAGGCCTCTATTACATTCAGCCCCATTCCTTGCAGGTGCAATCAATAATAATGAAAATAAACTTAGCAGAGTATCTGTGTGAAAGCACACAGCAAAATAAGTTTTCAAGAAATAAATAATGGAAGATAAATCTAAATAGGTGATTTTCATTACTGCCCGCCCAGGTGTAGGAAATGCTACTGCCTGTGTCCTGCACGAAGTGATCTATGTCATTGGCGGTCACTGTGGCTACAGAGGGAGCTGCACCTATGACAGAGTTCAAAGCTACAATTCAGATATCAACGAGTGGAGCCTCATCACCTCCAGTCCACATCCAGGTAACAAAATACTGTTCCAGAAAGCACATGCTCTAGTACAAAACTTGTATCAACCTATTAATTCAAGACCAATGCCACTGCTGTCGCATCCTTTCCAACTCGTGACCTCCAGTGAGTTTCCTCACCTGTTTGTTTTTTGGTGATTCCCTCCCCCTTCATCTGTTTTTAACAGGAATCGACGGGCCGTCTTTTTCCTGTGGAGCAGCTGGTGGGTTTGAACTGCTAACTTTTCAGTCAGTAGTCTTACACTTAGCCTATAGCCCTGAACCCTTTTATCAACATTCAGGTTGGCTAAAAATGGATTTGAAGCAGAAATACTAAATTATGGTAGAATATACATGTGTGTCATTTTAAAAAAATCTCAAAATACTAGTATATCTATCTAATTGGTTCATATCCATAAATATTTTCCATGATGCCTTTGCATTACATACATTTTAAGTAACAGTGGTTTTTCTTTTTTTTCCACTTAGATTCATTTTCTTATTCCTTACATGGCTTACATAAAACACCAATTTTTATAGACAAAGTTAAAAAGCACCATTGAGCCGTTCAAAGTGTCAGAAATGACACCCACTGATTGAAGTTCGGCAGGAGATTATTTTCTCTTTCTACATGTTCGTTCTTGGCTGCATTAACTATGAAGCACTTTCTCCTATGATGTAAAGAGCTCTGTGGTGATCTTTACCGTGTGAGTCATAAAGAGGACTCATTTTCTGCCTGTAGGAAAAGACTTGAGTTCAGTGATTTAATTTATTCTCTGACATGTCTGTTTCTGACTAACTCAGGGGAAAGCATGAGCTATAACATGTGACAGCGATTTCATATATTTGAATTTATTTTTGTTAACAAAGATTCATATTAGTTTGAGTCCTTTTCCAGGTAGCATCAGACTTCTCTACAGGTTGTGGAAGCTATAATTGAAGCTCAGAGCTGAACTGTGCATTAGCAATACTGATAGTTCACCTTTTGAGCAACTTCTCATAGGTGACACAGCACCAGCTAAGTACTTTGAATGTAATATTATTTTCAGTTCCCACTACAGCCCTGGAGGTTTTACATATTCAGAAATTACATCTTGAAAGGATAAATAACTAGCCCAAAGTTATACAACTTGAAATGGTAGAGACAAGATTCAAATTCAGTCTGATTTATACTGTAACCACTAAGCTCCTTGCCTCATTAAGTGAATGTTAACGTTGTTCTGGTTCACCTGCTTTTGACCAGTGCAGCTCCTTCCCATCCATCCATATCACACTTGAAGTGGAACATACCTAAACATGGTGTTACCCCCTCACGTGCCACAAGCTTTGCATGAGAAGACAAGCTGTTCTGACTCTAAAGACTTCTGTGGAATGAATAGGTTTCTTCTCATTTTGTTTTCTGAGTTCTTGTTATATGTTAAGTAATATTCCAATAATTTTACATGTCTTAATCTATATAAACATCACAATTATTCTGTGAGCTGGGTACTCCTAATAAATCATTTAACAGGCCACAGAGTTATAGATTGATTAAATAAATTGTCCAAGGTCAGCCAGCTAGTGCTTGTTAGAAGTGAGGTTCAGATTCAAACAACCTGGCGTGGGGCCCATGCCTTAACCACAGCACTATTATTATCTCACTTGAGCCTTAGTTTAACTAAGCTTCTGAGTTTGCTGTTATTCTGCCTATCTTGTGGACAGACTTTCCTTTATAAAGAAGTTCCAATATCTGAAAAAGACTAACAAGTTATATTTTAAACTTAATATTGTAGGAGTGGCATTACTTCTTAAACAACATGCCTCTGGAAACTGTGAACTTTGAGAAACAACAATAGTTATAGAAAGGCTTCAGGCCTTTTGTTCATAGGGTCACTATGAGTAGTGCTCAACTCAATGGCAATCAGCAACAACAACATTTAAGTCCTAAAGTGATTGCTTTAAAAAATAGTCCTGTAAGCTATTTTAAGTTGACAATAGCTTGTTAATTGCTTGAAAGAAAATCTATAAATCTGTGGTTTGTAAGCTCAAGTATTAAAAGCTGTGGCAAGTTGGAAGATCAATCAGAAATAAATGAGGTTTTAAAAACCATAATGTAAGGATAATGTGCTCCGTCTTTGTTTTAGCAGCTACAGGCTAAACGACCCTACTACCTCCTGAGAACTGTAACCTCCCAGTTTTGAGTCCTGTGTGTTTGTCTTTATCATTTAGGCTGTGACTGTGAGGTAATGATTATTATTTGTGTCTCTTTGGAGATTTACCCAGCGGTTAAGGCTCTCTTTCAGTAATTCCTGTATAGATTGTTTAGTGCCATTAGCTTCGTTCTTGACAATACATTCTTGACATTCTCATTATTGTATTCTGTTTACTCTGTTTCCCTTCATCTAGTTTCCCTGCCTCTGTATTATTACTTTCTCATCTTTTCTTGAAAGTATTCGTTGACTTTTTGGTTTAATATAAGTTTGGGTTTGTGTGTTGTTGTTTTTTTTTTCCAAAGCATCATTGCTGTTAATGATTTTTTTTAACAGGTTTTTTTTTTTTTTATTTAGCTGTAAGGTGACCTCAGGTTAATTTTAGTTTATGGATTGAAAAGTGTCTCTGAGCTACTCTTAAAGAATGGCCTTAGAGAATGACTTCAATCAGAACGTAGTCTTTAGGATTCCTTCAGTCTCAGCCAGTCCAGTAGGTTTGAGTTTTTTCAAAGTGGGAAGCTAAGATTTTGTTTCACATGTATCCTCATATTCTATCAGGAGACATGTAATGTGGCCCTGATTGAAATGGGCAATAGTGGTTATTTGGCAACACCTAGTTACTCCTGTGTGTCAGGAAGTGTGAGGGTGGCATAGGATAGAACAGTGTTCAGATCTTTTGTTCATAGGGTTGCTTTGAGTCATACTTGACCGACACCTAACAAATTACTCTGAATGCTGATATTTTAGAAAATGAATATTAATGTATTAAAAGGGGACTATATAATTACATAACATTCAAGATAGCATTTATTAATTTCTTCCACTTTGAAAGAAACTATTTTAGTTATAGAGGACATACTTGGTTAAGGGCTGGTCTCTACTACCAGAGGAACTAAAAATCTGGGAGCAAATGTACATAGGTAATGGGAGTACTGGGCAGTCTTTACTAAATTCTACACAAAGAGTGCTATTGAAGTTTAGAATAGAGAGCAAGAGTCTAATTAAGAGGAATCTGGCAATCTTACGAGGTCTCTCAACTCAACTCATTGTTTTTGAGTCAAAACTAACTCATACTGATGCTTGGGTGGGTTTTCTCAGGATGTATCACAGGAGGAGATTGCCCATCTTTCTCCTATGGAGCCTCTGATGGATTCACGCCACCAGAGAGGCACAACCTTTAGGTTAACAGCACAACTCCCAAGGACTATGCCACCAGGTCCCTGGGTAATACATGACTACTCAGCTGAAGGCTGGTGATTTCCACCCAGCCAGAGGTGCCTCAGGGAGCTCTGGGGGCCTAACGGGTAAGGAGTTAGACTGCTAACCCAACAGCACACAGTTCTAAAAGGCCAGCTCCTTCGTGAGAGAAAGATGGGCAGTCTCCTCCTGTGTGATTTACAGCCTCTGAAAACCCACTGGAGGGCCCACTATGAGTTGGTTCTGGCTTGGTAGCATATAACAACAGTGGCCAAGAAAGGCCTGGCATTTGCTTCTGTAAAGACTATAGCCAAGAAAACCCCATGGAGCAATTCTACTTTGTAACACATGATGTTCCCTTGAGTCAGAATTGACTCTGATGGCATGATCGATGGCCATGAGTTTACTTTTCTGACAATCTTGTGACACTTTGGAGAGTAGGCAGGTTACAGTCTAGACCTTAAAGAATGGCTCCAATAAGAAAGGTAGTTGTTGAGAAAGGACTTTTGGTGAAAGAAGACTTCTCGCAAAGTATATCCCAGGAACTGGAATACTTGTAGATGAATGAGGAGGGCATAGGATGAGAGAGAGAACTGGGAAGTTCAGTTGGGGAGCACTATGGAGGGCTTTAAAATAGCAGTTTAGAAACTTTACTGAAAATGGAGAACCCACTGAGGATTTCAGAGCAAGAGAATCATGTGGATCAGCTCTAGTTTAAAGTAGTAAATACCTTTCAGGGTAGACTTGGAGAAGAACAGAAGGCGAGGAGCTATAGCTGTCGTAAGGAACTTGGTAAGACATGCCAAAAGCTCAGACTAGCAAGAGTAGAGAAGAAGAGCGGATAGGAAGAATGTCACAGTGGGAGCAGATGGTTTGTCTGACTGGATATAGGCATGAGGGTGACAATGGAGGTAACAGTTATTCTAAGATGGATGGCTCTTTGAGGAGGAGGAGGCGGAGCATGCAAGGAGAAGCTGATGGGGAAGAGGAAGTGGAGAGCTGAGCAGTTGTTGAGTGTGAAGGACCCAGAAGAGCTTCCAGCATGCAATGGAAAGATGGGCCTGCAGCTCAGAAGGAAGAATGTGGCTAAATATAGAGCTCTGGGAGTTGTTTGCTTGGAGATGATGGTTCTGGGCATGGGGATGAATAAGATGCCTCAGGAGGGTGGGACAACAAAACTCTAGGCACTATTCTGGGAAGCTGCCTAAGTGAAGGGACTATCTGAGGAAGAAGAGTAAAGAACAAGATAGAATTAGTATTAAGTGACGAGAGTATAAATAGTCAGTCAAATGCCACCCCTTGATTCTGGCATCTGTTTACTGGTTGGCTTTACTTTCTAATAAAGTGAGGAAGTTAGACTTGATAAAGTTTACAAGTCCCTTCAGTGAGAAAAATTCTGGAAAAATTTGAAAAATCACTTCAGTGGATATCAAATATCAGAAAACATTGGAGTTATCACTTGTGTGACTCTGCTTCTGTCATTCATGTAATAACTGACTACAGACTGCTGCATATTTATTTATATTTCATTTCTGTGTGTTAAAACTTTGAGTAGTGACAGACAGATGGTATCATCCCCATGCAAGTTTTAAATGTATTCATTCATTTGTTCTTTGATTTATTTCTGTATCCGATGTTGGCTGAGCACATACTTCCTACATGCTGTGCACAATGCTAAGAGCTCATTAAACAAGACTGTGTTAGGCTCAGTAGTGTAGAGAAAAATGACCAAAAAGGGGAGGGGACAGCAGTTTCAGCCAAGAAAAGAAACCTTTCCATCAACAAAACAGGACACAGATCCTGCGCTGCTTGAAGGAGAAAAACAAGAGACATACCACACAGTGAGAAGTGCCATGGAGAGAATTCAAACAGGGTGATAGGTAGAGATGCCCACCTCTTCACTTGAGGTTGAGTAGTCAGAGAACACTCCTCTGAGGTGGTAACAATAGAGTGAGACCTGAATAATAGGAAGGAGGCAGTCATGGACAGACCCACAGAAAACAGAGACTTCCAGGCATAAGAAACAGCTCATTAATGGCCAACTAAATCTTTATTTAGTCTCGGTGACAAATGTGCCACTGACATACCCTTTCTTCCTTCAGGTCCCACAGAGTAACTATCTGAATGCACTTTTGGGGTTGATACCCCAGAATAATAAACCAACAGGTTCATAGTGGGAGTAGAACTGGGAACACAGAAGCAGCAAGGTTGGTAGTCAGATGAGGCAGATGAGACACGTGAGGCACAACCTTTAATGGATGTGACCTGACTAGGAGTGAAGGCCTCCTTAGATCTTGTACTCACAGTCCTGCCAATAATCTGGTCTCATTCGTCAGGCTCCTCTAAGGGCTTGCTATGCTGCTTCCAGATCTCCTGTTATACCTTCAACCCATAATTCATCCTGTCCCGGTTACTGAGGTGAATCACGCAGATGGTAAAAGTTCAGGTTTGTTCCTGGTGTACTTGGTTAGTCATAGCAGAACCGGTTTGAACGGATTCAAGATTTGCCTAAAGGGCAAGTAAGAGCTGTCACTAAATTGGACATTCATCACCCTGCACAATGATTTTGCATGCTCAATGTAAAGGAATATAACATCACCTCTATACAGTAATTCCTTTCTTTATCCTAATAAAACTGCTCTTTTTAAATCTTCTGTAGAGTATGGATTGTGTTCAGTTCCATTTGAAAATAAGCTCTATCTGGTTGGTGGACAGACTACAATCACGGAATGCTATGACCCTGAACAAAATGAGTGGCGAGAGATAGCTCCTATGATGGAAAGGAGGATGGAGTGTGGTGCTGTCATCTTGAACGGATGTATTTATGTCACTGGAGGATATTCCTACTCCAAGGGAACGTATCTTCAGAGCATTGAAAAATATGATCCAGACCTTAATAAATGGGAAATAGTGGGTAATCTTCCAAGTGCCATGCGGTCCCACGGCTGTGTCAGTGTGTATAACGTCTGAGCAAATCCACAGATAGGACCAGCTAATCACTGCTTTGGGGTATAGTGAAAATGAGTTTTCAGTCTATAACTTGTTCCTGTGCTTTTGCACATAGCAGAGGGTTATTTAATATGAATTCCTAAGCCCACACTGTACCTCCAAGTCCAGTGGTTAATGGTTAAGAAAAGTCTTAAAGCATATGCAGATGAATCAGTGGAGTTAGCCACTAAAATCTCTGCTTTTTAAAGCTAATGTGGAGTTTTGGACACTTGGAAAGAGGTGAAATACCTTTGCTGTAAATCTTTTTTTTTTTTTCCCTGCTGGTAGCATCCACACTGGGTATAGGTTAAAGTCATTGTATGGACTGAAAAGTGTCTTAAGACTGTGTAATGTAGTAGACAATGTATAGAAAAGTTCTGTTAGCAGGAACTTGAAACGTAAAGAGGGAATCTTTCCTACCTCTGCAAAATCAACATTTAAGAAAGAAAAAAAAAGGCTTCTTTTTTCACCTTTAGAGTTATATAGAATGTGGACTGACTTTAAGTCTTTTCATTTCCTTTTCTCTGTATTGTATGTAATTTATTGTTATTCTTTACTTACCAACAGAGTGTAAAAGTTCATTGCTGTTCAAAAAGTTTACAAACTAAAAAGAATCGCAGCTCTGAAAAATTGTGGAGAAAATAGTCTAAACAAAATGCTAAGGGCTATTTTAAATTTTTAGCTTTGATGTAAATTGTTAGTTTAGATCATTTTAAGCATGTTTTAAAAGTCTTTTTAATTGTAATACATGTTTGTATATAAAATTTTTAGAGCTAGAAAGTAAGTAGAATAGTTGTGATACAGTAGAAAACAGATGGATGAAAGTCCATAAATTTTTGTTTAATTCCCAGCTCTGCCGTTAACCCAATTTGTGATATAGAATGAGTCATTTAATCTCTCTTTGACTTAGAACTTCCCAACCTATGTGAACTGATCCTGTGGGTCATAGATGTGCTTACCCATGAATCTCTTCAACCCTTGGGTTGCCCAAAGGGGACTTGGGGAGCTGGAACCTCAGATGTTGCATTTACCCTGACATACATGTCGTTTCCATGTGTGCCATCACTGCTTATGCTAACTCATTGAAACTTTTAGTATTCTGTGAAACCAGCGTTTTCAAACTCTTTATTGTGTTTGGAGTTTTTTAAAAATATACCATTACAGTATATAACTTTAAGTACTGACATTTAAAACTACCTTATAAAATTTTTTTCAAAAAAGGAACGGTTGCTTGTATTAATTTTGGTGTCATTTAAAGTAAATAAGCATCTAGAATGTGGTATGGTATTTACATTGTAAGAGTCATGAGAATGAACATGCCCGCTTACCCTGCTGATTCTCCTAGATTGTTGACCCAAAAGAATAATTCAAAAGAAAAACAGGTAAATGCATGACGATGTCTATGTCCGTAGTGTGATAGCAAAAATTGGAAATAAACTACAAGTCCAGGAAGAAAGTTGGCTAATAAAAATAGTGAAGTATTGTGTAGCCATTAAAATAATTACGTGGAATACTGTATAGAAACATGGATGTATCTGATATGGTAAGTATAATAAGCCCAGTAGAAGTCATGCTATTACTGTGACTTTATAAAATCTTTATGCATGTGGTTATAAGCAAAGTTGAAATTTATTGTATTAATGTAGGGGGATAATGAATGATTTTTAATTTATTCTTTTTGTTTTAATAAAAGTAAATAAATCATTGTAAACATGGTTCAACTGCTTTCTTTTGGGCTGAGATGAAGGATAATCTAAATTAGTGAAATGGTTGAATCATTGACCATTTCAAATATATTTTATTGCTCCCAAGAAAATTTGGCAGCGGGAATGTAAAATGGCACAACCACTGTGGAAAGCAGCTTTTCATTTCCTTAGAAAACTGGGGTTAGAAATGCCATTTGATCTCAAAATTTCACTAGTAGGTGGATATCCCAAAGAAATAAGAACTGGAACATAGATGAACATAAGCACACTCATGCTTAATTTCAGCATTATTTACAATAGCAAAGAGCTGGAAACAATCCATGTGTCCATCAGCAGATGAAGGACCAAGAAAATGATGGTACATTCACACAGTGGAGTATTACACATCACTAAAAATTATCAAGAATTTGTGAAATACTGCACAACGTGGATGAAAATAAAATTAATTATGCTCAACAATATAAATCAGTCACAAAAGGGCAATTATTATGTAAGACTATACTAAGGAATGACAGCATAGAGATCATTTGGCGTAGTGGACAGAAAGTCATGCTTCCAAGCCAAAGGTTGACTAATCCGCAGCCCTCAGGCCTGCCTTTACTTGTTTTTGGTGAAACATTCTTCTAGGTCGTATGACCCTGCTATGTCCACTGTACAGGGGTAACTTGTTGCTGTGAAGCTGAACACTGTGATACTTATGTGTCAGATGTGAGAATGTTTACCCGTGGTGGACAGTATTTCGTGGAGCTCCCCGATTAAAACAAAATTGGAAGCAGGAGTGGCATCCACTTCCGTAATAGCTTGCCTCTGTAAACTATGAACCTGGAGAAAGGACAAAAGTTATACCGGTGTCCAGGTCTTTTCGTTCATAGGGTCACTATGGGTCGTCTCCAACTCGATGGCACTTAACAACAACATACTAAGGAAAAGCTAAGGAATGGTTTACACACAGATTCCAGCTAGATGGTTATTAGGCATGAGAAGGGAGGACCAGGTGAATAAAAACGGATAAGTTGGGTGAAGGAAACAGCAATATACAATAAGGTGTTGATTAGACATTGTAATGTTATAAAACAAAATGTGTATGAATGTGTGAAAAACAGTTGTTGTTTGTGGTGGTGTTAGGAGCCGTCATAGACAACTTACAGTGACCCTATAAATGAAAGACCTAAGCACAGTTCATAGAGTTTCCGGAGGCAAGCCATTTCGGAAGTGGATGCCACTCCTGCTTTCAGGCTTGTTTTATTTGGGAAGCTCCCCCAAATACTGTCCACCATGGGTAACCATTATCACATTTGGCACATCAGTGTCACAGTGTTTAGCGTCACAGCAACCATGAGTTACCTGTGTACAGCAATGCACAGACCAGTGCTATACCACCTAGAAGAATGTTTGACAGAAAAACAGTTTGAACCAAGAACAACCAATTTTATCCAAGAACAACCTGACCACCTTCTCCCCTCTCTGGGGATTTAAAAACCAGTATGGTTTGTAAATGTTCACTCAAAGTACTTGATAGTAAATGATGGCTCAGTAATAAGCTGCCCGCTAATGTGTGCCCTTTGTGTAGATAAAAACAGCCATAATCACTCTTATGTCCTTTAGCGTGTCTAAAACCCAGATCTAAACCCACTGCTGTCAAGTTGATTCTGACTCACTGTGACCCTCCATCGGCTGTTCAAAACTATAAATTCTTAAGGAAGGAGACTGTCCTTGGAGATGCTGGTAGATTCAAACTGCTGACCTTTCAGTTAACAGCCCAATGTGTAACACACCACATCACTAGAGCCCCTCTTAGCTTATATGTCTTGTGAAATCCTGACTCATGTCAAACTTTGTCTGGAAGTTCCCGCCTGACTATTCTGATGGCATAAAACTCTCTCTGTCAGAAAGTTTATTATTTATTCATGCACAGTGTGTTTCCTGGCTAGAATTGTGATCATAGGTAATATTTAATACTGTTTTCTCAAAGTCCATTACCTCATACATATATCACATGTTAAATAAAATAATGATTTTATTGGTTTTTGTAATAGAAAAGCATTTCAGAGGTGCTTGAGGGATGGTGTTTTGTTGTTGTTAGGTGTCATCAAGTCAAGTACAACTCTTAGCAACCCTGTGAACAAAGATCTGAACCCTGCTTTATCCTGTTCTATCCTCTCACTTCTAGACAGAGCCCATTGCAGCAGTCACAGTTTCAGTCCACATGGCTGAAAGTCTTCCTCTCCATCACTGACCCTCCACCCTTCCCATCTTCATATCCCTCTCCAAGGAATAACTCCTCTTAGCAACATGCTCAAAGTATGTAAGGCGAAGGCCCATCATTCTTGCCTCCAAAGAGCACTCTGGCTGCACCCTCACCAAGACATAGCTATTCGTTTTCTTGGCAATCCATGGGATGTTCAGTGCTCTTTTCCAACACCACAGCTCAAAGGCATTCTTTTTCTGTCATCCTTATTCTTTGTCCAGCTTATGATCTGAAGTGTTTCATTTACAACTCCCATTTTATATTTACACAAAAAGGTGAACTAAAATAACACAAATAAATGGCTTTAACAAAGTTATTACAGTTTAAAAGGCTAGGAGTCAAAATTTACACTGTTGTTTTGAGGTGGAGTAATTCTCCCTGACTATAGAATAAAGTCACTGGCTCTTCATCTTCTTCGTGGTTCCTTGGCCATCTCTCTGAATCATGGTGTATTTCTTCTCCCAGCTCTGATTGCTGATTTGCATTCAATCTATTTTATATCTTAAGTGATTGACTCAAAATTAATTACATTAATCCTATCCTATTTAATGTAACAAAGGCAACCCGTTCCTAAATTCTACTATAACCATGGCATAAACAAAATCCAGTGCCTTTCTGACTCCAGTGACCCTGTAGGAGAGAGCAGAAATATCCTGTAGGGTTTCCATGGCTACAGACCTTTATGGATGCTACTGCTAGCTCTTTTCTCCTAGAGGAGGATTGAATCATCAACTTTTGGTTAGGAGTTGTGAACTATCACCAGGTCTCTCACACAGGGCTAGAGGTTGGCATTTATGAGATACTTAGGGGGTTTTGTTGGGTTTGGGGTTGCTTGGTGTTTTTTCAATTAGTAACAAATAAAGATATTTTACTAAAATTACACACAAACCATTGCTTTGGGAGGTGGTGGGGGTAGTTTAATGCAGTTGAGTACAGTTCATAGCCTCCCATATCTGAGCCCCGTCCTATCCTGTGCCATCCTCACAATCTCTCACATGCACTGCAGTCACTGTGTCAGGCCATCAAATTGAGGGTCTTCCTCTCTTTTGCTGTCCCTCAAACTTCCCAAGCATGAGTCCCTCTCCTAACATGACCAAATTATATGAGTTGAAACTTTTATCACCTTTGCCTCCAAGGAGCACTGTGGCTGTATCTTCTCCAAGGCATACCTGTGGGGTTTTTTTTTTGTTTGTTGGATATTCAGTCCTCTTCTCCAACGCCACAGCTCAAAAGCATTGGGTGGTGATATTTTTTTTTTCACCTGTCATCCTTATTAATTGTCCTCCTCTCACACTCATAGCAAGTGATAGAAAAGACCCTGGCCTAAATCAGGTGTACCTTAGTCCTCAAATGGACATCATTGCTCCTCAATAATTTGAAGAGATTCCTAACTGCAGACTTTCCTTGTACAATACTTCTGATATTCTGACTGCTGATACAAAAAACCACTACTAAACAAAATTGTTGATATGCTTTCAAGCATTTAATTAATACAATGTGCAGTATTCAAATTTTAATAGGCACATTTTTTCAGGTTTTATTTTTAGTTCTGAAGCTCTAACAGAAAACTGTCAATTTCAAAAGGACTTGTTAAACACTAGCATTTTATTTTTATAAGCGTGTAAATGTGGTGTAAAAATGGCATGGCAGAGGCGTCAGATCTCTTAACTTCAGGGGGGTGAGTGATGGAGGGGAAGGGAGTGTACAGAGAGAATCCTTATTCACATCAGTAGCCCAAGGCTGATTGCTATGAGGTGAAGGTCAAACATGCTACCACCCTTCAGCCTTTTTTCCAATATTGACCCCAACTGTCCCTTACAATACACTTTCTACTTCTCTGTTGAGTTTGATAAATCATGCAATAACCACACAGAACCCACAGGCCATACTCATAGTTACAAGACTTATTTGGGAAGTAACAGGTTGCACTTGGTTTCAGGAACACTTGATACAGTTCTGACGGGACAATTTCTTAGCTGGACCTTCAAAGTTCCTGGCCCTCAACCCCTTTTGCCAGACCTCTGTACCATGTGGGCAAGTGTAAGAAAGCTCTTTAGTTCTGCTAAGAAGTACCTAGAGGCATCCCACTGTCCTCGTGAGGCTCTACCCATACAAAGCTCCAAGCCTTCATGCTCTGCGGGTTGTTAGTCCCACCTCACTGACCTCTACATGGGTCTTCTGGTTTTTCTTCTGCTGTGATTTCTGTCACTCTGTCTGTCTCCATCTCCCATCATCTCCTGTGTTACAGGTCACTCATGGGCACCTGGGTTGAGCAGGTTCTCAGGGCAGAATTTCCAGATGCAAAGAATCTCCATTCCTTTTTGCACTTGTGAGGTGCCCCTTTTTGCTCCTAGGAAGGCTCATTTTAAGCCCAACTGAAGACCAGACTCACAGCCCTTGATTGAGTTCTGACTTATGGTAATTTTCCATCAGGTTTCTGAGACTGTAAGCCTTTACAGGAGGCTGCCTCATGTCTGTCTGTCTGTCTGTCTGTCTCTCTCTCTCTCTCTCTCTCTCTCTTTCTCTCTCTCAGAGGTACTGGGTTCATACTGCCAACCTTGTGGTTAGCAGCCCAACACAATGCAGTATGCCACCAAGGTTCCTTTACCTTTTAACCCTAGTGGATGAGAAAACTGATTAGCTCTGTTATGGTTCCATATATTTTACTTGCATAGTTCCACTGCCACTAGAGTGCCATGCATCTTATTTCTGTTATTAAGAAGCTGCCCATTCTGCTTGGTGAGGCAGGGCACTTCATTTGCATTGTGTGGCCTCAGTTCTTCTTGGAAGCAAAGGTGGTGAAGCTTTGCCTTTCATGCTTTGGGCATGTAGCTAGGCAAGACTATTCCTTGGAGAGGTACTTCATCCTTGGAAAGATGGGGGGGTGGCTAGTGAAGGAGAGGAATCCCCCCAGTGAGATGGACTGGCATGGTGACTTCAACAGTGGGCTTGAGTGTTTTGGGGATGGCAAAAATGACACAGGATAGGGTTGGTCTCAGGTTGGTTGTTTATAGGGTCACTATGAGTCATAGTGGTATCTAACAACCCAATCATTTGCAGGAGTTACAAAAAAGCCTCAAAACTCATTGTTGTCCAATTAGAATGGCTCATAACTGCCCCTTCAGGAAGTTATCAGAGGCTCTAGGTCACTTGACAGGAGATTGCCTGTCTTTCTTCTGTAGAGCTGCTGGTGGATTCAGACCATCAGAATTGTCACCTTTGGGTTAGCAGCACAACTTCCTACAGATTATGTGACTGGAACAAAAAAGACCATATTACATAAATCACTTAACCGTATACACCAACAAAACAATCTGTATAGTTGAGGGTAAGTGCTGTTACAGCCAGTAATTTATAATCTGCCCCCAAAACTCTCCATACACAAACCAAAGTATGTCTTTTATTGGTTTGATGATCTCAGAAATGTTACATGTTTATTTCCCAGATCACTGTAATCTTATGTGTTAATTTAGCTGTGTTGTGATTATGTACCATCAAGTCAGAGTCAGCTCACAGTTGACCCTCCAGTGGGTTTTTAGAGGCTACAAGTCACAAGGAAGATTGACCATCTTTCTGTCTCAGAGCAGCTGGTAGATTCAAACTACCTACCTTTTTTTTAAAAAAAAAATTTTATTTCATTATTTTTTTGTGTGTACCGTCAAATCAGATCTGACTGATACAGGAGGAGATTGTTCCTCCTCCAGCAGAGCATCTGGTGGATTTGAACCGTGTACCTCCGAGATTGCAGTGCAGCTTCTTGCCACTAGGCCACCAGAGCTCGCCCAAACTACCTACCTTTGAGTTGGAAGCACAAGTCCCTACCACTAAGCCACCAGAGCTCCATTTATTTGATCAAGCACTAATCTAGGCCTTATTATAAAGATACCCTTTTTAATACTATAAAGAATTTATACAATCAGTTGATGTTTAGTAAAGGAGATTTGGAACACTGGTGACCGAGAGCTAAGGCGTTGCACTGCCAACCCAAATGCATGTCATTTGAATTCACCAGCTGCACTGCAGGAGAAAGATGGACATTCT
Organism: Elephantulus edwardii; assembly: GCF_000299155.1. Lineage (NCBI taxonomy): Eukaryota > Metazoa > Chordata > Mammalia > Macroscelidea > Macroscelididae > Elephantulus > Elephantulus edwardii. The sequence goes on from NW_006400119.1 coordinate 1,802,783, forward strand.
CCTTCAGTGCAATTTATACATTCTAAAAATCAACTACAGCGTCAGGTGAGTCTGTCTGACTTGATAGTACATAACAACAACAGCAATGTGAATGTGTGTGCCCCATCAGATCAGCTGAAAGCAAAAACTCTGATTTCTAGGAAAAGAAATTTTATCTTAAAATTGCAGCATCAACTCCTGCCTGACCCATCTTGCCTTTGGACCTGCCTTGCAAACTTTTGACTTATTGATTGTAATGGTCACATGGTTCAGTTTCTTAAAAGAAATCTATCAATACTCATATATGTACACATAGGCAGACACATGCATGTATGCATACATACATACATAATTCTGTTTCTCTAGAGAACTATTAGTTGTAAGAGACATAGGCACAACTTGAGATTTCTGTCTGTGTAAGAATGATTCCCTCAAATACCATGTCTGTGCTAGTGCTCTGACTTCCTGTCTATAAGGCATGTAAGCTGGGCTCATCACAGAAGCTCATTCCCACAGATGGTTATGACAACCAGTAGGTCATCTGGTCTTCAGTTGGGTTTCTATCCCTTTTAACCAAAAGGACTCTGACAAATATCAAACAAGGGCTTTGTCCCTTGTTAGTGTAAGTACTTTTTTGGATAGTATGCTCATTTTCTATAGCTGCTGTAGCAAATTGCCACACACTTAGTAATTTAAAACAGCACTGAATTTTTTTTGTAGGGAGAGGTCTGGTAGGGATCTCACTGGGTTAAAGGCACATTGTCAGCAGTACTGCTTTCTTTTTGAACCTCTAAGAGAGAATTTTTTTTGTGGTTTTTTTATTTTTTAAATTTAGGAAACAGGGGCATTGTTGGTGCTCATTGTACCACACATTTTTAATATTCACAGCTACTCCATGAGGTATTAACCTTTTTTCACAGTTGAGAAAACTGAGGCTCAAAGAATCTCTAAAATGAGCAGGACACTACATTTAATAGGTGGAAAACCTGTTTTAGAATCCAGATCTTTCTTTAAAAACAATGGGTGTAGTTGTTTGTGGGTTGTTTTATGTTTGTTTTTTTTAAAAAAACCCACCTAACAAAACCCAAACTACTATAAAAGCTTTTATAAAGTATTTATAAGAGTTTTATAAAGTATTCTAAGCTATTATAATTATTATACCTACAGATTCAGGAAAATCTAGAATAATAGTAGAGAAAAAAACAAGTCATGATTTTGACTCCCCATGGCAACATCAAATTTTTGGTGCTCCCTCTCTAGTGCTTTCCCAGTATGGGTGTGTGTTTAATTTCTTTTTATAGTTTAAGACAGTAAAGTTTATTAAGCAACAAAGATACTCTCACAAGGAGAGGTTGGCTCTTTTCAGAAGTTAAGTGAGAAAGGACACTGGCTTCTTCCTGAGCTCTCATTTATTCCAGTCCATATTTTTAATGCAGGTATAAGCAAGTAGCATATTGAAAATTAACATCTTTTTTCTGTTCTTTTAAAATTTTTATTGCTATTTTAACAAAAGTTTACTGAAATGTTAGATTTTCATTCATTCATTGTTGCACATTTTGCTCCCACCCCTCCCCCAGTTTATTTTCTTTTTAAAAAATATTCATTCATTGTTGCACAACTTCCTCCCTTCCTCTCCTCTAGGCCACTTTGCTATGCACCTCTTATTATGGACTGTTGTCATACATAATGCCTCATATATTCCTTTAAATGGTTCTTTCCTTCATATATTCCAATGCAGTGTTCTTCATCCCCTTTTATCCTAGTTTCCCCCCAACCCTCCCATGTCAGTCCTGTTTTATAACTGTGGTGCTATGCGGTGTCTGTCCTTTTGTGATTGAGATATTTTCCTTAACATAATGTCCTCCATGGTCACCCATGTTGTGTAGTGTTTTATGAATTTTACCACTTAGGTAGAAATAAATCACCAAGTACATTGACAATTCATATACCTGTAAGCATAAAACCTGAACTAAGTTTCCTCTAAAGGTGAAAGGAGGGCAAAGGAGAGGAAGACCTTTACCCAGGTGGATTGACAGACTCAGTGACTGCTGCAATGGGCTTGAGTGTGTCAGAGATTGTGAGGATGGCCCAGGATAGGACAGGGTTCAGATATGTTGTTCATAGGGTAGCTATGAGTCATAGTCGATCCCATCTCATAACAACAAAGTGAGTGCAGGCATAGATGTTCTTTTTGGATCCAAGGGAGTCTAATTGTGTACATAGGATTTAAACTATATGTTAAATACTGTGCAAAACTATCTTTCAGACAAGAAAATAGCTGCCATCTGAATACTGAAGTTTACAGTATCTTGCAGTACTTCTTAAACATTTGCATACTTTGTTGTTGTTATGTGCCATCGAGTTGCCTGTGATTCATAGTGACCCTATGTACAACAGTCCTAAACCCTGCTCTATCCTGTGCCAACCGCACTGTCTATGACAAACCTACCCCCATTACCCAAGTCACTGTATCAATTAATCTCATTCAGGGTCTTCCTCTCCTGTGCCATCCCTCCTCCCTCCCAAGCTTGATTTCCCTCTCTAAGGACTGGTCCCTCTTTGCAACATGTCCAAAGTATGTCAGCAGTCCCAGAAGTACGCGGTTCAAATCCACCAGATGCTCTGCTGGAGAAGGAGGGGGCAATCTCCTCCTGTACCAGTCAGATCTGATTTGACAGTACACGTAAAAATAATACAATAAAAAAAATTTTAAAACAAAAAAAAACAAAGTATGTCAGATGAAGCTTCATACTTAAAAGTGAGTTACCAAGAAAATAAGGCATGTCTGACAATAGCTTGTAGAACTTCTAAATGGTGTAATAGTCCTGTTTATTATTATAGTTCCAAAGAATTTATCATCAAAACTAAGAACAAAGTTTAACTAATACATAATGTAATAAACCTTTACAATAAACTGTTAAGGGTGAAGGACAAAGTATTATACATATTACTGAAGGTAAAACAGGGCAAAGGAGAAACCAAAGGAGGAATGTTGATACATTGATACAGCTTCCTCTTGACTTAAACACTATGACACACTGAATGAAATCATCACATGAAAAGTTCACAACACCTTGCTAATAAGTACCTCATCTTCAAAACACTGTGAGAGTCCTCAGTTTGAGGCAGCAGGCAATGTAATCATCAAAATTCCTATTTCCATGGATGCTGTGTCTTTGCAATTGAATCCACAGCCTGATGACTCAACCTAAATCCTATAATTGTTAGGATCTTCTGTAACTTCTGAGAATCTGCCTTTCCACTCATGTCAAGCCAAGCCATTCAATTCAGACCAGAGTTTTTGAAATCCATTGAAACCCATTATGACAGACATATATCTTTCCAGTATGGAAACCATAAGCCAGCAAATCTCCAAATAAAAAGGTTTGTATCTTCCAGCAATGTTCAGTTGTATCAGGCATCTCTCCAGCTACATCAGCAAAGCAAGCATACAGTAGGTTCTGGGTTTGTCCAAGAAATGCTGGGCTGCTGGGAGACCTATATCTGCCTGGGTAGAAGCCATGGCTGCCTGCACCTGTATGTCTTGGGTACGCCATGGTGAAGACTTGAGAGTGTATTTTCTTGCCTTGCCAGATTCTATTACCTGCTCAACATTCCTTGGTTCATGGGTCTCCTCCATCTTCAAAGTAAGCAATGTTACATCTCTCTCTGCCTTTCTTCTGTAGTAGGTCACCCTCTGACATTCCTCAGCTTCTTCCCTCTTCCACTTTTAGGAATCTTTACTATCATATTTGAGCCCAACTCAGTTCCCAGAATAAACTTCCTATGACAGTAGAAGAATTGATGCCCTTGAATTGTAGTGTGATGTCACGTACCTTCAATCTTAATCTAAGCCAGTCATGGTCATTCCAGGCTCCTTGCCTTGATTGTTGTAGGACAATTTTTTTTTATAATTTTTTTTTACAGCGGTTTTGGA
>NW_006400119.1:1809738-1811495 GCF_000299155.1 Elephantulus edwardii
TATACCCAGCAAATTTTCCTGTCATATATGGAAAAGTATTTTCGGATAACAGAAACTAAGAGAATTTATGAAAATTAGACCAACTTCACAGTTTTGTTTGGACCAACAAACAACCATCTGAAATTAACATTCATGGCAGTATCATTCAAAACTGATCCAGACTCAGAAATACACAAAATATGATAAACATATGAGACTAAAAGTAGGAAGCAAAACAGAGCAGTTTGCAAATGATGACAAGTACAAAATTAAAATGAATAAGTTTGTAGAACTTCTATATGGAAAGGAATTCAAGAAGATGAGAGATCATCTCGCCTCCATAAGAATAGTAAAATTTAACAGAACAGCAAACAACAAATGCTGGTAGGTTGTGGAGAAACTGGAACTCTTATTCACTGTTGGTGGAAGTGTAAAATGGTGCAACCAGGCTTTGACTCTTGTAACTTTTGAAGAGAAAATACATCTATTTTTCTTACACATGCAGGACAGATAACCAAAGTTAGTGAACAGGTAAAAGATGAGGCAGTCTCCTTCGGTACAGATTTAGAGTCTCAGGATGCCGATGAACTGAATCACAAGGCACAATAGAGTGTGGCTGGCAATAGAGACGGAATCAAGCACGAGTCATTGCTTAGAACAGGCACACGGGCAGCTCCAGACGAAGTGAGGTCTCTATAAGAAGAAAGAAAGGGAGAGCAGTTTTGGAGTTTCTTCTCATCCTAAAACACTCCTTCAAGGATTCTGTAGAGTGTGAAAGAAAAAGAAACAAAAATGGACACAAATTCCAAGGACGTTGCCCCAGACAGAACAGAAGCGGAAGACACTTTCTTCATAGAAATGAGCCGCCAGACTGCGACAACATTACCTACTGGTACTTCCAAGTGTACACCATCCCAGAGGATGCCTGCCCTGACCGGCATGACTGCATCCAACAATAACTTGGTGACTCTTTTTGAGTGTCCAGTCTGCTTTGACTATGTGCTCCCACCCATTCTTTAGTGTCAGAGTGGCCATCTTGTGTGTAGCAACTGTCGCCCAAAGCTCACATGCTGTCCAACTTGCCGTGGCCCATTGGGATCCATTCGTAACTTAGCTATGGAGAAAGGGGCCGGTTCAGTACTTTCCCCTTGTAAACATGCGTCTTCTGGATGTGAAATAACTCTGACTCATATGGAGAAAGCAGACCACCAAGAGCTTTGTGAGTTTAGGCCTTAGTCCTGTCCGTGCCCTGGTGCTTCCTGTAAATGGCAAGGCTCTCTGGATGCTGTAATGCCCCATCTGATGCATCAGCATAAGTTCATCACAACCCTACAGGGAGAGGATATAGTTTTCCTTGCTGCAGACATTAATCTTCCTGGTGCTGTTGACGGGGTGATGATGCAGTCCTGTTTTGGCTTTCACTTCATGTTAGTCTTGGAGAAACAGGAAAAATATGATAGTCAACAGCAGTTCTTTGCAATTGTACAGCTGATAGGAACACGCAAGCAAGCAGAAAATTTTGCTTACCGACTTGAGCTAAATGGTCATAGGCAGCGATTGACTTGGGAAGCGACTCCTCGATCTATTCACGAAGGAGTTGCAACAGCCATTATGAATAGTGACTGCCTAGTCTTTGATACCAGCATTGCACAGCTTTTTGCAGAAAATGACAATTTAGGCATCAATGTAACTATTTCCATGTGTTAAAATGGCAATCAAACATTTCCTGGCCAGTGTTTAAAACCATTGCATTCAGTTTCACAGAGAATAATGCACCC
>NW_006400119.1:1811910-1813487 GCF_000299155.1 Elephantulus edwardii
ACATGTGTATGTGTGAGATTTTTCTCCCCCCTTAACTGACAAGCCATGTGGAGTGGTCCTGGACCGCTGCTTTCCAAGCCCTTCGTGAGTCACTACATAGTGCTGCTGTGCCATTTTTGTGTGTGTGTGTTTGCTAATTTTTATTAATTCAAGTTTTTCGTTAGATAATTTTTTCTTTTCTGTAATTCAGGTTTTTCCTCATTTTTTGTACCTTTTAAGTATTTTTGATATACACAATTCTTTATGGTGACATTTATAATTATGTGTTTGCTATTTTCTTTCCCCTGATAATCAGTTCATTAGAAGCATTTAAAAATAAAAGTACTTACTGGAGATAATTCTAGAAAGAAACTGTACCATTGGAAGACTTAACCAAAAGCTGTAAATTGGTCTATATTTTTTTTTCAATTGAGTCATACCTTTAAACTTACTCTCAGAAAAACAAGGGAATAAATTCTGCTTTAAAAGATAATACTGGGGGGGGGGGGAATTAGGCTTTTTTTCCTTTTTCAAATAGTCTTCATAAAGATTATTTAAATTTTTTGTTATTTATTGGTTTGCAAAGAAGGCACCGTCTTACACAGTATATATAATTAAAGAAAATAATTTGTTTAAAAACCGTTTAAAGACAGTTTGAAAAAGATGTTTTTGTCTTTTTATAATTCTCATTAAAAGAATATCTGGCAAATTAGAAAAAAAATGGTGCAACCACTATGGAAGGCTGGATGGCGCTTTCTCAAAAAGTTGCAAATAGAAATACCATTTGACCCATCAGTTCCACTACTATGAATATACCCTAAAGAAACTATAACCACCACCCAAGCAGATATATGCATATCCATGTTTATTGTGGCTTGTTCACAAAAGCAAAGAGTTGGAAACAACCTAAGTACCCTCTGCAAACAAATGGATAGAGAAGTTCTGGTATATTCACACAATGAAATACGATGCTGCACTGAAAAATAAGGAACTCATGAAATATTATACAAAATGGGTGACCCTGGAGGACATTATGATGAGTGAAATATCTCAGTCACAAAAAGACAAATACTAAGGGAGCTCTGGTGGCCTAGTGGCAAGAAACTGCACTGCAATTCCAGAGGTACATGGCTCAAATCCACTAGATGCTCTGCTGGAGAAGGATGGGCAATCTTCTCCTGTACCAGTCAGATCTGATTTGATGGTACACACACAGAAAATAATAAAATTTTTTAAAAATTTAAAAAAACCAAAAAAAGACAAATACTGAATAATGCCACTGTTATAAAAGAAGACTGACATAGGGGTTGAGGGGAGACCAAGAAAGAGGGGATAAATAATGTATACTGCAATGAAACAGATGAGGGAGAGAGCTGTTTAAAATGGATATATGATTAGGTATTATTGTCATGACAAGAGTCCAGAATGAAGGCTGCATAGTGGAATGGACTTGGGGGGAGGGCTTGTATAACAATGAAATAATTTTTTTTTTTTTACTTCTCAGAAGAATTTTCAGAATCATCTCAGGAACAGGTTTGAGGCCTTGAACACTAATGTGCGAAGACCAGATGAGTTGTGGGAGGATGTCAAAGGTATCA
>NW_006400119.1:1815577-1824107 GCF_000299155.1 Elephantulus edwardii
AAAAAAAAAAAAGAAAGAGATTCTACTGTTAAAATTTATCTTAGCTTTTCTAGGAGGTGGATTTTATTCATACTTTTTCACTTAACAGCATGTTGTTAGGTGCTATCGAATATATCTCATAGAGATGTTATGATCAAAAGACCTGTCCTATCCTGTGTCATCCTTATCATCTGTGATACAGAGCCTATTTTTTTCAGTCACCATATCAGTCCAACTTGTTAAGTTTGTCTTCCTTTCTTTTGCTGTCCCTTCACTTTCCCCAGCCTGATATCCCTTTCTAAGAAAAAGCCTCTTCTAGCAATATGTCCAATGTGTAAGAGATGAAGCATCACCATCCTTGCTTCCAAGGAGCACTCTGATTGCACTTTTTTCCAAGACATATTTGTTTATTTATTCTTTGGGCAGTCTGTGGGATATTCAATACTATTCTCCAACACCACAACTCAAAGGCATCAATTCCTCTGTCATCCTTATTCATGGTCCAGCTCCCATAACGAGTAATTGATAAGACATGGCCTGATACAATTATCTAATAAAATTAGGAATAATAAAATCTAAAATACATAAAAGCAATTTAGCTATGACACTAATTCTTTAAAATTTCATGGGATATGCACAAGTGAATATAAAACCATCATCATGTAGTTTACTTAGAAAACTCAAATGACTCAGCAAGGAAACTACTGGACATAGTTGACCAAATTAAGCAAAGTGGCAGAATACAAGATCAACATACAAAAATCAATTGGATTTCTCTACAGTGACAAAGAGAAAACAGAACTGGAGCTTAGAAAAAGAAGACCCTTCACAATTGCTAATCACAAGATAAAATATCTGGGAGTAAATCTAACCAGAAGCACAAAGGATCTATTCAAAGAAAATTATAAGACATTACCACAAGAAACAAAAAGAGACCTGGAGAAGTGGAAGAATATCCCTTGCTCATGGATAGAAAGACTCAATATTGTAAAAGTGACAGTATTACCAAGGGCAATTTACACATTCAGTGCAATCCCAGTACAAATAACCAATTCCATTCTTCAACTAGATGGAAAAGACAGTTCCCAACTTCAGTTGGAATGGAAAGAGGCCCCGAATAAGCAAAGCACTCCTTAAAAAGAGAAATAAGGTAGGAGGCATCTCACTCCCTGACTTCAAATCCTGCTACACTTTTCAAAGAGAAGAGTGAACTGCAGGGGAGGTGTGGGACAGGGAGAAAATGCAATAATGAATAAGTGGAAATCCAAAATATCTGTAAATGTTCATTAAAATTAATAAAAAATCACACACAAATAAGCAATACTCTTTCCAATCCTCTGTTCTATTTACAGCGCCTGCTTAGCTGAATTTGTCTTTTGTATCTATTTGTTTGCTTGCTTATTTTATTTTGCATAACTAAATAAAATATGAGCTATATGATGAAAAAAAAAAACTCCACACCACCACCATCCTCATGAGAACATTGTCACACTTCAAGAGCTTTATCTTATGATTTTAAACTTTGGATCTAAGTTTTAATGTAATTTTAAAATCAGGAGTCATAGACTCTTGACATTTGCTTTAGGCCTTTGCTTAAAAGATAATACAGTTGATGAGGGTGGTGTTGTGTGCTTTTGAGTAGAAACTAACCCATAGCTGACCTCTAGTGGGTTTTCAGAGGCAATAAATTGCATGAGAGGAAACTGTCCATCTTTCTCCTGCAGAACAGCTGGTGGATTTGAACCAGGTCCCTTCTGGATTGCAGTGCAGCTTCTTATTGGTAGGCCACCAGAGTTGTAAAGATAATACAATATTGTTGTTGTTTATTGTTAGGTGCCATTGAGTCGTGGATGACTCATAGCTACCCTACGAACGAAAGGCCTAAGCACTGTTCATACATAGAGTTTCTGGAGGCAAGCCATTTCGGAAGTGGATGCCGCTCCGCAAACGCTAGATCCTGTGTAAGGCAGAAACTTTTCAGAGAAACAAAACCTAAGTATTTTCTATTAATAGTGATTTTAAAAATTGGTAAGCTGTTCTCTGTCAAAAGCAGATGACTAGTAAGACCTGGAAAAACCAAGGCAAACTTGCGGTCTTTCGGCTCTTACAGGTAACACTATCTTGTCTTCTGACCTTCACTGGCATAGTGGTGATGAGTATCTTGCTCAAACACCAATGAATCATGCATAGATTCTAATGAGCCACATCCCAAGAATGTGCTGGCCTGGGGCAAGTTCCTGTAAATCATACCTTGTTATAGATACAAGATTGCCAACATTTCAACTTTTATCTTTGAAATTTAAAGCAGACCACAAGATTTACCTTGGTATGCCTGCAGATGCCAACAGATGTTCTTTTTGGGGAACAGGAAATACCAGCACTGCATATATCAGTCATAAATGGGATATGAAAATGCAAACCCATTGTTATTGCACTGATGCCATTCACAGTGACCCCATAGAGCAGAACATATCTGCCTCATAGGATTTCCATGACTGTAAACGTTTATGGAAGCAGGTTGGCTCATTTTTCTCCTGAGGCACTGCTGATGGGTTTGAACTGCTGACCTTGAGGTTAGCAGCCAAACATCGTAACCATTACACCACCACGGCCCTTTTTAATAAGCATAATTATGATCAGTTGCTTCTTACGCGCGCACGCACACACACCCCTTTATTCCTCAACTTTTGTTAAGTCCTACCAGGCATGTGTAATCTGGGAACACTCAGCAAAGCCTGTCACGGTCTATCACTAAAACTTAATCCTATTTCACTAAACACATCTTTCATTAAAAATCCACAGATAAGCTCTTAATTCTTTCCTGGGCAAATAAATACACAAAAATAGCACAAAAGAAATGTTTCTCTAATGTTTATTTCTGCAACTCTCTTCTACCTCTGAATTCTTCCTGCTCATGTTAAGGAAAGTAACACACATTCCACTCAGTAAGTCATTGACCAGACCTTGTTATAAGGCAAATGTGTGAGAGCAGAACTTTACCAGCTAGAGTATGATATCGGGGGAAAATGAGCTGTTAAATATAATAGAAATACAGAAAACTACATGAAACAAATGTACAACCTACTAGATTATAAGGCAAACCCTCATCTAATGGAAATCAATTTCAGTAGAGGAAACCTTACCAAGCACTTCAGAAATACTCTCAGAGTGCACTTCTTAAAATTCCTTGCCCTCTACAAGTAACCTCTGCTCTCACTGGAATGAGCCCTGGTGGCCCAGTGGTTAACCATTCAGTTGCTAATGAAAAGGTCAGAGGTTTGAACAACACCATCCCCCTCACTGGAGAAAGATGTGCTAATCTGATTCTGTAAAGACTGTAGCTTCAAAACCCTAGAGATATATGCACACTCATGTTTACTGTGGCTTTGTTCACTATAGCAAAGAGTTGGAAACAACCCAAGTGCACATCAACAAACGAATGGATAGAAAAGCTCTGGTATATTCACACAATGGAATACTATGCTGCATTGAAAAATAAGAGCTCCTGAAATATTATACAAAATGGGTGATCCTGGAGGACTTAATGCTGAGTATGATTCATAGCAACCCTATAAACAACAGATCTGAACCCTGTCCTGTCCTGTGCCATCCTCACACTTCCTGACACACTGGAGTCCGTTTCAGCAGACACTATGTCATCCCACCTGGTTGAGGGTCTTCTTATCCTTCTGGCTCTCTGCCTTTCTGAGCATAATGTCTCTCTCCAAGGACATTATAGCAACATGTCCCTTCTAGCAACATGCCTGAAGTACGTGAGGTGAAGCTTTATCATCTTGGCCTCCAAGGGGCACTCTGGCTGCCGTTTCTCTGAGACCTATTTGTTCTTTGGCAGTCCCTGGGATGTTCAGTGCTCTTCTCCAGCACCACAGCTCAAAGATACTAATTCTTCTCGTGTCATCCCTGTTTGCTGTCCAGCTCTCAGAAGCATAGCACATGATCATAAAAACCGTGGCCTGAATCAGATGCTACAGGGTTACACATGGTAGACAAGTTTTAGTAGAGCTCCCAGGTTAAGAAAAACTAGAAGCAGGATTAGCCATCCACTTCTTAAATAACAGGCTTCTGAAAAGCCTATGAATAGTACAGAAACATGGAGAGTTACAAGAATTGCATATTGTAACCCAAAGCCCAGCGTGTCGAAGCATTTACTCAGCCTCACAGAAATCCTTGTCTGGTTTGTGACAGTCCTGGAAAGTTTAAATCAAAGTTGTGCCAAAGTAAAAATTACCATTACTTTCTTGGCTAGATAAAACTTCAGTATTCAAGTGCATCTTGTGACTCTGTAGTCCCTATTTGGATTTCCCCCCTTCATCCTGTAATATTTTTTAAAAGTGATTCTAACTGGACAACTTTTCACAGTGCCATTTGCTTTCTGTGACCCTCTGGGTTTTTATCCTATCACTTATAAATAGCATTGTTCCTGGCCATTGCAGTGGATGAGTTTTGTTTTTCCTATGAGGAAGCTCAAAGTTTGATGAGAAAACAAATGTAAAAATTTAACAAAATATCTGTGGAGTAAGGATAATATCCTGTATCAGGCAGCAGTCGTCAGGTTTCTTTCCTTGTCTTTCCCTTGTCCTGGCTGGAAAAAAACAAAAACCAACCCTAATCATTATAAAGAACTTAAGATGAGGCATATAAAAATTGGACAATGATTAAGGATGACAGAAGAATACATGCCTTTGAATTTGTTGTCTTGGAGAAGAGTACTGAATGGACTGCAGAAAGGACAAACATATCTTCCTTGAAGTAAATGCAACTAAGCTTAGAGACAAAGAGAATGAAACGTTGTCTCACTTATTTGGGCCATATTTTCAGGAAGAGTCAGTCCTTGGAGAGGGACATCATACTGGGAAAGATAGAGGGACAACAAAAGAGAAAAAGGTAAGATGGACACGGTGACAGACTATCACAATGGACTTGAGCAGGACAGAAATCATGAGGATGGTACAAGACCCTGTGATGGCTGCTCAGTCTACTCCGAATTAAGGACAAAGTCTGTAAAATAGTATCACTACTACCACCAACTCATTGCTGTCGAGTTAGATCTACTAATAGCTGACCCTCTAGCAGGTTTTCAGAGACTGGAAATTGTACAGGAGGAGATTGCGCATTTTTCTCACATGAACACATGGAGGATTCAAACCATACACCTTTGAGTTGGCAGGGCAACTCTCTATGATATGTGCAACAGCAAACTATTACAAAGATAGAGAATCATACCCATTTAAAAGTTCAAGGACTCTTAATACTAAGAGGAAGAAGGGAAGTGTTAATAGATGCTGGAACAATTGACAGATACTAAAATAAAATAAAGTTAGTATACTTAAAATTTTGCATGTTCTATACTAAAATTCAGAATAACTCCAGAGTATTGTTGTGTGAATAAACAATGATAGGTAATTGCAGAAAATTTAAATTTTCTGATGTATTTGGTTGGGATCTATATTTATGCTCAGCTGGATAGAATTTAAAATTATTTTTTCTGGAGGGGAACTGAGGAAAATAGATCAAAGTTACAAATGAGAATGAACCAGAAGTACACCTTGTTACGGTGGGGACACTTCTTGACTGATCCATCCTTCTGTGTGAAAGCGGAGCTAGTGCTTAAGCCTCTACTGTTTCTCCTCCAGAAAAGAAGTCACCTTCTCTGGTAAATTTTTAAGTAAACTGAGATTGCCTCCTTTTCCTAACGACTGAATGGGAAGTCGCCTGTTGTTGAGCAGCTAGTTTAGGTGGAAAGGAAATTATGAAGCTCTCTGTTGTGCAGATAAAAGCCACAGTCTTCAACATCAGCTTTTACCCAGTGACAAAGGTGATATTTTGACTGTTTATCTACCTTACTCTCTTGTCTTATTTCTCAGTTGACTTGGAACTTGCTTTTTCTAAGGTCCTGATACAGGTCTAGAAAGTTATCCTATAGATATGATCACTTATGTGTGAAATGACATGTGTACAAGATTATTAGTTAGACAGCACTCTTTGTAATTGCAAAAGCTTGAAAACAATTTAAATGCTAAAGGAGAAGACTATTTAAATAAATCTGGATACAACTGAACAGTGGAAATAGTATAAAGGGGGAAAAAGGAAGCCCAAAATATACTAAGTAGAAAAACAAAATTACAAACCAAGCAAGCAAAACAAATTTAAAACTCTTGAGTGTCGTGTACTTTGAATTGTGTAAGAAAAGCAAGTGCTTAAGAAATTATTCAGCAATTCCCACACAGTTCCAATCCACCAGCTGCTCCATGGGAGAAGAATGGACAGTCTCCTCCTGTGTGATTAACTGCCTCTGAAATCCTGCTGAAGGTTCAGTTATGGGTCAGTCCCAAATTGCTGGTACATAACAACAGTGCATTTATAGGACATCTCAGGAAAGGTCTATAAAAACCTGATTTTTTGCCTGTCTGTTTTTGCTTCTGAGCAAAGAAACTGGGAGCGAGGTGTGTTCTCTATTTATTACCCTTTAAGTCACAGAAAAAATACTCTCATTGTCATAGATTTGGAGCTGAGTCATACCTGATCCTCCATCAAGTTTTGGGAGGCTGTAAATCGCACAGGAAGATGTTGCCCATCTTTCTCCCATGGAGCTACTTTTCCATTTGAACCACCAGAGAGGTACCTCCTTTGGATTAGCAACACAACACTCTGTAGACCACCAGCAGAGCTCACTGCAGAAATAATGGGAGAAAGGAAATTCAAAGCAGAAATTGAGTCTCAAAGAAGTACTAAACACCTATCACCTCTTTCATGCTCAGAAACAAATGAGTTACCTTGAGTCAGAACCAATTTGATGGCAATTGGTTTTTAGATCTCTTTCACATATTTAAAATTTTAAACTTCATTTGGGCTTATGTAATCATGCAAATGGGATAGTTTTTACAATTGGTCTTTTAAAAAGCTGTGTCTCCATTTGAATAAATCATCCTATAATTAGCAGTTCTACTTTGTCCTATTGGTAGGAGTTGCGCTGTCCACCCAAAGGCATACAATTTGAACCCACAAGTTGCTCCTTGGGAGAAAGATGGACAATCTCCTCCTATGTAATTTGTTGTTGTTGTTAGGTGACATCGAATCGAGTATGACTTATAGCAACCCTATGAACAGAAGATCTGAAATCAGTCCAGTTCTGGGCCATCCTCACATTTCCTTACACACAAGAGTCCATTGTAGCATTCACCTTGTCAATCCACCTGGTTGAGGGTCTTCTTCTCCTTCAGCACACCTCCACTCTTCCCAGCATCGTATTCCCCCCTAAGGAATAGCACCTCCTAGCAACATGTCCAAAATATGTGAGGCAAAGCCTCATTATTCTTGCTTCCAAACAGAACTCTGGCTGCACCCTCTCCATGACATATCTATTGGTTTTCTTGGCTGTCCATGTCTATTCAGTGTTCTTCCCCAACACCAAAGCTCAAAGGCATCAGTTCTTTTTCTGTCATCCTTATGCATTAACCAGGTCTTGGATGCATAGTTAGTAATCTGAAAGACCATGGCTTGAATCAGACACACCTTAGTCCTCAAACTAACATCACTACTTCTCAATGATACGGAAAAGTCTCTAACTGCAGATTTTCCCATTGCAATGCGTCTCCTATTTCCTGACTGCTCATACCAAGGATATTAATTAAAATAAGTCAGTATACAATTTACAGCCTCTGAAAACCCATTGGAGGGTCAGCTATGAGTCAGTTCCGATTCAATGGCAGTAAGTTGTTTGCTAGTCTTATTATTTTGATTTATTAAAAAAAATATTGAGTACTCCCTCTATGTCAGATTCTGCTATAAACGCTGGAAAACAGTAGTATGTCACTGCCCCTAGACAGTCACTAAACAGTTAAACAAGTAGAAGAGCTCATTACAGAATGTGATAGTGCTAAAAGAAAATAAAGTCAGTCTGAAAAGAGCTCTAGTGTTACAGTGTGTTCAATGTCATGCTCCTAAGCAATATATTATTGGTTTCACTCCACTAGCTGCTCCTCAAGAGAGGAGCAATCTCTTCCCTTAAAGATTGGAAACCAAAAAAATAAAAGATTGGAAACCCAATGGAGGATCACTATGAATCAGAATCAGTGCAACACAGTAGCAGAGAGGAGAGTAGAAAGTACTTGAAGTGGAAGAGGGAGAATTTTTCTTCCCACATTATTTGGTGGAGAGAGTGTGTGTGACATTTTAAAAGTAATTTATTATTTATTGTTGTTGCTACAGAACATTCAGCAATTCAATAATTTCTACATGTATGATTCGGTGACATTAACGACATTCTTCAAACAACACAGCAGTTCTCTCTTATTCCTTTCCTGAACTATTCATCCACCATTAATATCAACTCACTGAACTTCCTATTGTACCTGTAGAGTTGCAGTTCCCAATTTGTCTTCAAATAGTACACTTTAAAATATCATAATCTATACCATAAAGATCTACAGACTTGGAAACCAATGGAGGTTCACTGTTAGTATGAAACAATTTTTTTAAATTATTATTAAATTTTATTAGTTTTAGTGAACATTTACAGAGATTTTGGGTT
>NW_006400119.1:1826455-1829112 GCF_000299155.1 Elephantulus edwardii
CGGTGAAGTGCCTGTTCATATCCTGTGCCCATTTTTCTATTGGATTATTTACCTTTATCTTGTTGTGGTGCTCAAGTATTTCATAAATTCTGGATATAGGTCCCTTATCTGATATGTCATTACCAAATACATTTCCCAAATGCTTTTTACACTGTTGGAGAAGTTTTTGGATGTGCATAGGGATTTGAGTCTTAGAAGATCCCATTCATCTACATTATCTTCTCCTGGTTGTAGGAGTATGAAACAATTTGAAGACAGTGGGATAGTTGTTTTTAAAATTCACCTCAATGGATAAAAGAGTATTGTCTTCATATAATTTATTACTGCCTTAATAAAATGGATCCTATCATTTTCTTGAAAAAAGAGAGATCACAATTCTCCAGGGAGACATTATTTACTAATGAAGCTAAATTATTGTTGTAGGCTTCAGGGGATACTTTGGGTTTAAGGCTTAAAGATTTTCTCAGGGCAAGAGTTTTGCTGGTTCATTCAATCTTCCTGGTTCAAAAAGTCTGATTCTGTGAAAATTTTAATTTTGTTCCAAATTTTACTGGGTTGAGGCATGGATTTTATTCAACAAATGTGTAGTATGCTTCTAAAGCAGTGAATTTAAAAAAACAAACTGGTACTCTCAAGAATTTTTACACCAGCAGTAAACAAGCAAATCAATATGGAATATGCAGAAGCTGATTCACTGGGATGCCTCAGGGAGGCTGGGAATTGCTGAGAGTTGTAGAATATTCCACTGAAGCCAGGTTGCAATTACTAAACATTCTTATGCAAGCATTTTTGGCAACTTGCCTGAAGAAATTTCAGTAGGAAGAACAGAATCTCCAAGAATGCAGTAATTAGTGACAGTTCTTTTCATATTCTAAATTAATATTAACTTTCATGCTTAATTTTGCTATTATAACTTGCATATCTTAAAGATACTTGTGTTTCTCAACACATCCCAAATTATAGAAGCTTCAAAGACCTCACAAAAACCTTAAAATATCCCATAATAGATTATTGAGTGATGGTACATTTTATGGTGAAAATAAATCAAGATAAGAAATATGGAATAAGCATATAGTTGTTATTATGCCATCAAGAACAACTCATAGCAAACCTATGAAAAATAGACCTGAACCTTCTCCTATCATGTGCCATTCCCATCATCTGCGATACCCTTGAGCCCATTGCTGCAGTCATTGTGTCAATTTATCTCATTAGGGATAGTCCTCTCTTTCACTGACCGTCTACCTTTCCAAACATGTTATCCCTTTCCAAAGAATAGCAACACGTAAAAAAACACAAGAGACAAAGCTTGGCAAACCTTGCCTCCAAGGAGCACCCTGGCTGCACTTCCCCCCCACCCCAAGACATATCTGTTTGTTCTTTTGGCAGTCTGTGGGATATTCAGTCCTTATTCAAAATCACAACTCAAAGGCATAGATTTTGCTCAATTCTTCTTCTGTCATCCTTATTCATTGCCAAACTCTCAGAGTGAAAAGACCATGATCTGAGTCAGGTACACCTTAGTCTTCAAACTGACATCCCTGCTCCTCAGTAATTTGGAGAGGTCCTTGACAGTGGACTTGCCCAAAGCAATACATCTAGATATACAGGAAGTATTATTTATATAGAGTTGTTAGCAAAGGCATGTCTGATTAGGTGATATTTGTACCAAGGCCTGAGGAGGTGCAACTAGAACCTTGGGAACAGCAGGTGCATAGGTCCTGAGGCATATGTACTGCGAAAAATTTCATACCCTTGTTACCCAAAAGGATTTTCTCTAGCCTTAATTCATTCTTCTAAGATATTTTATATCCACAAAATCAAGAAACAATAATTTGCCCCGCCCATATTATTTGTTGCGATATCTATCTCCTCACACATGGTCCAAGAATACACAAATAGTAAATGAAGTATAATCAGGTGTGTTCAAACATCATAGCCAGCAATGCCATGCTTACCTATGATCTCCCCAATATAAAACCACATCTACACCTCAGTGGCCACTAAACCATTCAGCACAGCTTTCTCCTGTGAGCTGTTAGAAGCAAACAGTTTGAGTACTATTGACTATTTTTTTTCCG
Source organism: Elephantulus edwardii (assembly GCF_000299155.1). Taxonomy (NCBI): domain Eukaryota; kingdom Metazoa; phylum Chordata; class Mammalia; order Macroscelidea; family Macroscelididae; genus Elephantulus; species Elephantulus edwardii. Next base: position 1,828,537 of record NW_006400119.1, read on the forward strand.
GTCTCTGATTATACCTGTAAGGATCTCAGCAGGGTTGAAGAACCAGGTCCATCTTGGCATAAAGCCAAAATGTGGCAAATTAAAGCTCCTACTAAGTCAGAGAAGTGTTTACTGTTGTTGGAGCTTTCACCACCAGGTTATAGACAAATTGGGCCATGGTTCTAGGACCTCAAGCTCAATATACTTAGCAGTCTGCTGAAAGTCCAAGAACAATACTTTTCATGTGCTCACATGTGCTCCTTAAGTAATCAAGACCTAAGGAATGAAAATAAAATTTCAAGTACACTTGCTTCTCCAGAAGAATAGGAATTTAAATTGTCAACATGTCAACTCCCATGTTGTTGTTGTTGTTATGTGCCGACGAGTCGTTTCCGACTCATAGCGACCCTATGCACAACAGCCCTAAACCCTGCTCCCGCACCGCCTCTGACACACCCATCCCGATTACCCCAGTCACCGAATCAATGTCCCTCAACCCTGCCAAGCATAATGTCCCTCTCCAAGGACCCGTCCCTCCTGGCAACATGTCCAAAGTATGTCAGACGAAGCCCCAGAATCCTTGCCTCCAAGGAGTAG
>NW_006400119.1:1832027-1841786 GCF_000299155.1 Elephantulus edwardii
CTGATGGTATGCATAGGAATCAGATCGACTACATCTGTGGAAGGAACCGCTGGAGAAGCTCAATATCAGCTGTGAAAACTAGGCCAGGGGCTGATTGTGGAACAGACCACCAATTACTGTGTCAACTCCCATACTCACACTTAATGTTCCACCATGATCCTTCTGAAATAATAAAAGTATTAATTTCTCACTCTCTTATCAGTCACTATCTCTAGGGTTTTATCTAGAACAAATACCTCTCTGCATCTGCTGTGAGTTTGCATTTTCCAGTGACAAAGGAAGTGTGGGAAGGAAGAGTCCTTATGTTGATAACTCTTAGCTCTGTTTTTAGAATAAATACATCTATTTAATGAAAATAATGTATGCACTGAGTATTATTTTAAAGGAAAAAAGGAGTAGGGATGGGGGTAGAGGGGACATCTAAAGAGATTGAAAGTTAAACAAAAAAATTAATTTAAAAAGATTATTCAATAACCTAGAATTAATAATCACATATAAAATAGTTTAAAACCTGTGTTTTCTGTTTATCTCCTCTCTAGCTTCTACAAAAAAAAATCTAGATCACTAGAGAGAGGCATGAGGGCTTAAGTTACACTATGAGCCTTTCTGGGGTCAAACACAGAGACAAAGTTTTATTTATTTTTGTATCTCCAGGACTGATACATGGCAGATACTCTATAGAAAGAATAATTAATGTTAAACTGAGTGATAGCAAGAGCCATGCTTCTATATTGTCAGTTACACTTAAATTCAATTCCATATTCTTTTTCCTCACTTATCAACCTGGTTAGGTTCCAATGATCAGGTTGGAATTAGAAAATCAGTGTGAAGCAAAAAATGACTGTATCATCATTATATTCTTTTTGTTGTTGTTAGGTACCATAGATTCAATCACAACTCATAGCGACCCTGTGAACGACATATCTTTCCTATCTGGTGTCAGCCTCACCATCTGATAAGTTACAGTCACTGTGTCAACCCATCTTGTCAAGCATTTTCCTCTCTTTCCTACACCTTTCCAAATATCATGCCTTTTCCCAAGAACTGGCCCCTTCTGACAATATGTTGAAAGTATGCGAGATGAAGTTTCACCATCCTTGCTTCTAAGGAGCACCTTGAGTGCACTTCCTCCGATGCAGACTTGCTTGTTCTATTGACAATCCATAGAATGTTCAGTACTTTTCCCAACATCACAACTCAAAGACATCAATTCTTCTGTCATCTTTATTCATTGCAGATGAAATTGGAATTGAAAAATACCATGGCTTGGATCCAGTATTCCTTAGTCTTTATATAGACATCTTTCCTCTTTAGTACGTTGGAGATCTCCTTGAAAGCAGATTTTCCCAATGCAGCACATATGCTGATTTCTTGACTGTCTCTACTATGCTTGCTGATTGAGGAGGCAAGTAAAAGGAAATCCCTGACAACTTCAGACTTTTCTTTGTCTATCATGATCTTTGCCTGTTGGTCCACTTTTGAGGATTTTTGTTTTCTTTTTCCTTTATTTTATTATGATGTTTAACTAAAGTTTACAGAAAATTTGGCTTTTTATTCCCCCAGTCCACTTTGCAATGCACCTCTTATTCAGGATTATTGCCATACATATAATGCCCAATTATATATACCTTTTAAACAGTTCTTTCCCTCATCTGTTCCAATGCAGTGTTCATCATCTACCCACTCTTTTCCTATTCTCCTTCTAACCTCTCCTGTCAGTTCTGCTTTATAACAGTGGGGTCATTCAGTATTTGTCCTTTTGTGTTGGAGATATTTCACTCAGCATAATATCCTTCAGGCTCACCCATATTGTGCAATGTTTTACTAGTTTGTCATTTTTCCAGTGCTGCATAGTATTCCATTGGGTGAACGTGTTTTTGTTTTTCTATTCATTCATTTGTTGATGGACACTTGAGATGCTTCTTATCTCTTTGGTATTGTGAATAACACAGCAATAAACAGAGATGTGTATGTATCTGTTTCAGTGGTGGCTCTTATTCCTTAGGGTATATTCCAAGTAGTGGAATTGCTGGGCCAAATGGTATTTATATTTTCAACTTTTTGAGAAAGTGCCAGACTGCCTTGCCTAGTGGTTGTAGCATTTTGCATTCCCACCAGCAGTGAATAGAGTTCCAATCTCTCCACAACTTTGCCAGCATTTCTTATTTGCTACCCTGTTAAACTTTGCTATTGTTGCTGGAGTAGGATGATACCTCATCGTTATTTTTATTTGCTAGGGATTTTATTTTATTTTAATAGCTAGGGATTTGGAACATTTCTTCATGTGTTTATTTGCCATCTGAATGTCTTCTTTGGTGAAATATCTATTCATATCCTGTGCCCATTTTGCGAATAGGTTGTTTACCTTTTTCTTGTTGAGGTGCTGGGGCATTCTACAAATTTTAGTTACAACACTTATTAGATATGTCATTGCCAAATATTTTTTTTCAGACTGTAGTTTCCTTTTTGCCTTGTTGGAGAAGGTTTTTGATGTGCATAAGGATTTGATTCTTAAAAGGTCCCATTCATTTATCTTGCTCTCACTTGGTTGTAGGTTTTTCATTATGCTTGGAAGTCTGTTCATGCTGTGGATTAGGGCTCCTAGAATAGTTCCTACCTTTTCTCTGATGAACTTTATGGTCTTTTCTTAATAGGTTTTGCTTCAAGGTCCCTGAACCACTTTAGTTTGTTTTTGAGAGGTGTGGGTCTTCCCTGAGTTTTCTGCAGGTGGTTTTCCAATTTTGCAAGCACCATTTGTTAAAGAGGCTGTAGTTTCCCCACTTAAATGATTTTGCCTCCTTGTCAAAAATCAGTTGACCATAGGTAGAAGAGCTGATTTCTGGGTTCTCAATTCTATTCCATTGATCTATGTGTCTGTCACTGTATCAGTAACATGCTGTCTTGACCACTCCGACTGTGTAATGGGATTTGAGATCAGGGAGTGTGATGCCTTCTGCCTTGTTTGTCTTTTTCAATAGTGCTTTACTTATTCAGAGTCTCTTTCCATTCTAGATAAAATTTGTAATTGTCTTTTCTATCTCTTTGAAGAATGAAATTGGTATCTGCATTGGTATTGCATTGAACTTGTAGATTGATTTTGGTTGTTGTTGTTGTTATGTGCTGTTGAGTTGCTTGTGACTCATAGTGACTCTGTGTACAACAGTTCTAAAGCCTGCCCTGTCCTGAGCCAGTCTCACTGACTTCGATACACCTACCCCTATTGACCTAGTATCAATCCATTTCATCCAGGGTCTTCCTCTCCTGATCTGTCCTGAGCATGATGTCCTTCTCCATAGATTGGCCCCTTCTGGCTACATACTCAAAATATGTGAGATGGAGTTTCAAAATCCTAGCCACAAGGAGAAACTTGGTTTCACTCTTTCCAAGACAGACCTATTTGTTTTCTTAGTGGTCCATGATATGTTCAAAACTCCTCTCCAGCACCACAAATCAAAGGCATGAATTCGTCTTCTGTCATTCTTAGTCATCATCCAGCTCACTCATGCATAGCAAGTAATTGTGAATACCATGGCCTTGATTAGGTGCACCTTAGTCTCTAGAGTGACATTGTTGCTTGTTAGTACTCTGAAGAGGTCTCTGATGGCAGATTTTCCCAGTGCAATTCATCTTTTGATTTCCTGACTGCTGGTGCCAAGAGTGTTGACTGTGGAGTCGAACAACCTGTAATTGTTAACAACCTCAATCTCTTCTCCATCTATCATGATGCTGCCAGTTGGCCCAGTGGTGAGAATTTTGGCCTTATTGCTGTTGAACTTCACTCCGTATTGAAGATTATAGTCCTTGACCTTCTGCAGAAAGCACTTCAGGTCCTCTTCAGTTTCAGCATGCAAGGTTATGCCATCTGCATAATGTAGGTTGTTAATGAGTCTTCCTCCAATCTTGATGTCACATTCTTCCTCATAAAGCCCAGTCTTCTAAATGATCTGTTCTGCATATAGATTGAAAAGGTATGGAGACAGGACACATTCCTAATGAAGTCCTTTCCTGATTTTGAACCATGCAGTGTTTCCTTTCTCTGTTCTGAGGACTGCTTCCTAGTTAGGGTATAGGTTTCACATGAGCACAATTAAGTGTTCTGGGATTCCTATTAATCCTCAAAGTTAGCCACAATTTGTTGTGATCCACACAGTCAAATGCCTTTGCATAGTCAATGAAACACAGATAGACATTCCTCTGGTACTTTTCCTTTCAGTCAAGATTAGCAATAATGTGTATAGTGCCATGATCTCCTCTAAACCCAGCTTGTATTTCTGGTAGTTCTGTTAATAAAATGTTCCAGTCTTTTTTTATGATCTTCAGCAGTCATTTTTATTATATTGAGTCTTTCTATTCAAATGCAGGGCATATTCTTCCATTTCTCCAGGTCTCTTTTTGTTTCTTGTAATAATATTGTCATATTCTTTGTATAGGTCTTTTGTGTCTCTAGTTAGATTTGCCCCCAAGTATTTAATCTTGTGATTAGGTACTGTGATGAGTATTGTTTTTCTTAGCTCCATTTCTGTATTCTCTTTGTTACTGTAGAGAAATCCAGCTGATTTTTATATATTGATATTGTATCCTACTATTTTGTCAGAATAGAGCAAGGAAACACTGCATGGTTCAAAATCAGGAAAGGAGTACATCAGGGGTGCCTCCTATCTCCATACCTTTTCAATCTGTATGTGGGACTGATCATTAAGGATGCTGAATTTTATGATGAGAAATGTGGCATCAGGATTGGAGGAAGACTCATCAATAACCTGTGTTATGTGGATGACACATACCCTCTCTGAAACTGAGAGGTACCCGAATCACTAGCTGCAGGAGGTCAAGAACTATTGTCTTCAATATGGATTGAAGCTTAACATCAAGACAACAAAGAAGGGGAGCTCTGGTGGCCTAGTGGCAAGGAGCTGCAACTACAATCCCAGAGGTGAACGGTTCAAATCCACCAGATGCTCTGCCGGGGAAGGAGGGACAATCTCCTCCTGTACCAGTCAGATCTGATTTGATGGTACATGCACACAAAAATAATAAAATTTTTAAAAAAAGACAACAAAGATTCTTACCACTAGGCCAATTGGCAGCTCCATAACAGATGGAGAAGAGATTGAGATTGTTTACAATTTCAGCTTGCTTAGTTATACAATCAACACTCTTGGTAGCAGCAGTTACATTAGGAAAATCTACTGGCAAAGATCTCTCCAGAGTGCTGAAAAGCAACAAAGTGTTTCGAGACTAAGGTGCACCTGATCCAAGCCATGATCTTCACAATATTTTCCTATGCATTAGAGACCTGGACAGCAAGTAAAGATGACAGAAGAATCAATGCCTTTGAGTTGTGGTGCTGGAGAAGAGTATTGAACATATCGTGAACTGCCAAGAGAACAAACAGGTCTGACCTAGAGAGGGTAAAACCAAGTTTCTCCTTGATGGCAAGGATTTTGAAGCTCTGTTTCACATACTTCGGGCTTATTTCCAAAAGGGACCACTCCCTGGAGAAGGACATTCTGCTCTGAAAGGTTGAAGAACAGAACAGGAGAGGAAGACCCTATGTGAGACAAATTGACACAGTAACTGCGGAAATGGGCGTAGGTGTGCCAGAGGCAGTGAAATTGGCTCAGGATAGGGCAAAGTTCAGAACTATGTACATAGGGTCGCTATGAGTTGCGGGCAACTCAATGGCACATTAACAACAACTTTGCTGAAATAATCACCTATGTCCAACAGTTGTCTTGTTTAATCTTTAGAGTTTTCTAAATATACTATCATAGGATCTCTGGTGACCTAGTGGCAAGAAGCTGCACTGCAATCCCTAAGGCATGAGGTTCGAGGCCACCAGCTGCTCCACAGGAGAAGGATGGGCAATCTCCTCTCATGCAATCAACTACCTCTAAAAACCCTCTGGAGGATCAGCTATGGTTCGCTTCCAACTTTATGGTGTACAACAATAATTATAATATGCATATTTGTTGTTGTTATGTGCTGTCGAGTGGCCTGCAACTCATAGCGACCCTATGTACTGCAGCCGTAAACCCTGCTCTATTCTGTGCCAATCTTATTGTCTCTGATACACCTACCACCATTACCCCAGTCACTAAATCAATCCATATCATCAAGGGTCTTCCTCTCTTGTTCTGTCCCTCCACCCTCTCAGGCATGATGTCCCTCTCCAAGGACTGATCCCACCTTGCAACATGTCCAAAATACGTCAGACGAAGCTTTAGAATCCTTGCCTCCAAGGAGAAACCTGGCTTCACCTTCTCCAGGATGAACTTGTTTGTTCTCTAGCAGCCCATGGTATATTCAGTATTCTTCTCCAGCACCACAGCTCAAAGGCATCAATTCTCCTTCTATCCTCCCTAATCATTGTCCAGCTTTCTGATGCATAGCAAGTAATTTCAACGATCATGGCTTGTATCAGGTGCACTTTAGTTTTCAGACTGACATCATTGTTCTTCAGTACTTTGGAGAGGTCTCTGACAGTAGACTTTCTCAATGCAATTTGTCTTTTAATTTCCTGGTTACTGGTACCAAGAGTGTTAATTGCATAGAGAGACAGTTTTACCTCCTCTTTGCCAATTGTGATACCTCTTATTTCCTTCTCTTGCCTTATTGCTCTCACTGAGACTTCCAATACAATACCGAATAGGATTTTGGGTTTTTTTATGTTGAGTTGTCTTTGTTGAAGTCTTTGATATTCTTCAGTGAATGCTTCATGTGTTCTTCACTCTCTGAAAGCCCGTTTGTGCCATCTGTATAATGCACGTTGTTGATGAGTCTTTCTCCAATCCCTATGCCACATTCTTCATACAGCCCAGGCTCTTTAATTATTTGCTCAGCATATATATGGAATAGGTATGGAGATAGAACACAACCTTGTTACACACGTTTCCTGATTTCAAGCCATGCAGCATCCACTTGTTCTTTTTGGACAACTGCTTATTGGTCTATGGGTAGGTTTCATATGAGTGCAACTAAATGTTCTGAGATTTCCTTTCTTCTCCATGTTATCCATAACTTGTTATGAGTCAAATAGTCATATGTCTTTACATAATCATTGTTTCATTGTATATCATTATTATATAGATACTATGCATAATGGAGCTCTTCTGATGGCCTAATGGGTAAAGACTTTCCCTGCCAACCCTAAGAGAGGAAGTTTGAAACCACCAGTTGCTCCATGGGAGAAAGATAGGCACACTCTACCCTGGCTATTTACAGCCTCTATTTAGAGGTCAGCTGACTCAGCAGCAAAGACAGAAAGATATATCTCATATATATCTCTCTAGAAAATGGAATACATATACATGTAAAATCATACAGCTGCCAATATCATCATTACTTAATTGCCAAATTACATTACTTAACTGCCAAACCACAGAGAATCCCAGCCCAGCTAAATTGACTGATAATATTAACCAGCTGTCATTCTTGCCTTGCACCCTTATGCCAGACATACTGATGTATGTGCAGAAGGGTCAAATATTTTCACTGTTGTAAATTCAAAATATTGGATAATGAGATAGTATATAAGCAAGAAGTAATCAATAAGGGTTTCCTTACTAGTTTTCCAAATAATCTTGACTAGTACAAATGTGGACAGTACAAATAACCTGCCCACAACACATGGGCAGTGGAAAACTGCCAGGCCCTGCCATGCAGTCACAGACACTGGGAGATTGCCCGGAGATAGATACAGCAGCACTTCAAGATTTAGATCTCTGATATTGGGCATGGTTCCTGAGGCTCAGAATCATCATCTGATGTAGTATCATAAGTTGTTTATGGGAGGATAAAGATGAAAGGACAGGCAACAGGGAAGCCATATATATTCTATGCTCCCCAACTCGGGAGATACCTATCTTACAGAATTGCCAAAAAATGTATACCATTGATTAATGGGAAATGCCAGGGAGGCAGCAGAAACCATGTTCTCCCTCTAGCGTCTGGATCTTGTTTATATTCTTTGCTTTGCTTGTTAGCTCATCCAGAACTAAGCCAAAGTAAAAGCAACTCGAGTGGAACAAAAATCTTTATTCTTTTCATCCTCCAGACTCACACCAGATTTCATGGTCCAACCTGTTAAATAGGGAACTTAATAAAGGATGGATCAGGCAAACAATATTTGAGGCCACTAATCAGTTTTAATATTCCGAGAAGAAATATGCACACTCTGTATTTGGTGGTCTGATATAATAAAGTGAAAACAGTGCCATGTTAAAATATTCCCCCTAAATATCTAGCCTAAGTCTTACTGAGACTAACCAATTTTCTGTTTACAAGAAACAAAACAGAGAAACATGTTAAATAACAAACTCAAAATACAATCAGCCAAATCTAAGATATGAGAAATTCTGTGGAAAAATGATCTGATTCATCAATAAATCCATTATTTTTTCTTTCCCCCCTTTTAAAAATTTGTGTGTGTGTGTGTGTGTGTGTGTACATCAAATTGGATCTGACAGGTACAGGAGGAGATTGCCCCTCCTTCTCCAGCAAAGCATCTGGTGGATTCGAACCACGTACCTCATAGATTGCAGTGCAGCAATAAATACATTATTTCAAGAAGGGGGAGTATTTTAAAAACGTAGTAGTCATATCAACACTTTAGTCTGTTAGGATCATTTAAATCTTGACTTAAGTAAAACATCTGAAAAAGTATTTATGATATAATCAAGAAAATTCAAATAATGACTGGATATTTGATGACACTAAGGATTTTCAGTTAAGTTTTAATTTTTTAGTATTGTAATGGATACATTTTAAAACACATCACTATTTTTTAAAGATATAAAATTTATGACTGAAATAATGATGTTTTCTATTGCTTTAAGATAGTCTGATGAAGGTTGGGGGGATATGGAGGTGGGTGGCATATAGATAAAACAAAACTGGCTATATGCTGATACATGTTGAAACTGGATGCTGATACTATTCTTTCTACTACATGGCTTGTACTTTCCACAACAAAAAGTAAAATATACAAGAAAGAAGAAAAACTGGAGCTTTGTGGGCTTTCCCTTTTGATAATTCTTTTTTAAGTCTCTCAACATTTTGTAGGTAATATCTTTACAGAACTTCATTTGGCTTCTTTCCTTTGGGACCCTCAAGTCTATCTGAATTTCCCAGGGCTCTTTTGAGTTAATTTGTTTCATTTCTAGTTTTGAAGAGTTAGATAGAACTATTTCCCTGAGGATTTTTTTTTCTGATAATTACAGAGTCAGTTATGCTCCAGAATTCATGGATTACATCCATCCTCCCAGTAGGAGGCACTTTCAAAGCGTGGGTTCAGAGTCTGTTACAGATCCCCAAGGTCTTCCCAGAATGATTCTCCACAGAGCTGGAAAGCCATCTGGCAGACGTCTAGTTAATTTCTTAAAGTGTCTTTGTTTCTGGAATGTTTTCTGCCATTTTACTACCATTAACTGTGGGCCAGCATTTCCTCCAGACTACAGCACATCTGTCAGTTGGTTCTGTGTTGACTTTCTCCTTTCTGAAGCTCATTACTGTGAAGTAGATTTTTATTCTCGGTATTCTTTTTTTTTAATTGGGAAAAACATATTGGGGGTACAAGGAGGTGAGGGTTGGGGGCAGAAGGGTGAGGATGGGCCAGGTGCATTTGCAGAGCTGCACAGTTTGGTTGGTGGGGGGAGCAGGTGAAGGAAATAATGAGGGTCCAGAGGGGAACAGATCCTACAGAGGAATGACAAGCATTTTCCAATGGTAATTAAACCAACTGTCTTATTGATTTGGGAA
>NW_006400119.1:1843561-1849870 GCF_000299155.1 Elephantulus edwardii
GCCCCCCCAGGGCAGGAGGCCTGTGGGAGGCACGTGGCCCCCCAACACAGGCGGCCGTTGGGGGTGCGCCCCCCCACCCCACCACACGGGTGCTCGGCTGGTGTGCGGCCCCTCTTGTGCAGGTGGCCGGAGGGTGCCTGCTTTCCTCACAGCCACCATCCTGGTTCCAAGAATTCTCTCCAGACCAAGTCCACCTTGCGGCAGTGTGGTGGCTTCACTGTACCAGTCTTGAGGAGGGCCGGTGCCCAGCATCCATCCTGGGTGAGGGAATCCATTCGTTCCGGCTGTGGAAGCCTCATGGAGCTGCAATGGCTGTGCAGCACAGTGAGGGCTCTGCAGGAGGGGGGTTGGGAGCCACGAGACTCACCCATTTCTCCTTGGGACTCCTTGAATTCCTGTTGTTGAGCCTCGATCTTCACTGAGGGCCAGTCATCAACTGTTTAAGTGTTCAATTATCAATAAGCCAACATCTGTGGAAGGCCATAATGGCCCTGCTTTAAGTGGTTCGCTGCTCCCACAGCTCACCACGCTGTCTCTGCCTCTGCCGCCATCTTGGATCTCTGATTCTCATGCATTACATACATCATAAGGTGTTTTCTTCTAGTTACTGTAATCTCTGGGGAAGTAGATTGTGGAATCTTTAATCCATGGTAATTTTGGCTGGGTTGAGTTCACCAACCTTTAGGCTGGTAACTGATCACAAGTTGTTTGAACTACCCAATACTGAGTAGGGAGTTCTGGTGACCTAGTGGGTAAAGAATTGTGCTGTCAACTGAAAGGCTTGAATCCACCAGATGCTCCACAGGAAAAAGATGAGCCATCTTCTCCTAGGTGATTTACAGATTCTGAAGACTTGCTAAAGGGCAAGACGTGAGTCTTTCTGATTCAACAGCAATAAATGAGTGAGTGAGTGATTGCTGTGAACCAATTCTGATACAAAGCAACCCTAAAATGCAGAGGAGAGCTGCCTTATTTGGTTTCTAAGGTTATAAATCTTTACTGAAGCAGACTGCCACTTCTTTCTCCCATACAGTGTATGTTGGGTTTGAACCGATGATCTTATATTAGTACTTGAGCACTTCAAACATCTGCTACTATGCCTTTTTCCATACTGGGAAGAGTTGTTAAGATATTTATTTCATTGCCTTTGTTATTAGAGTTAACTTACTCTGTTTTAATGTGTAATCTTAGCAGGTGCATAGTAGAATTTGGAGGCAGGAAGCTAAATATAATTAAGAATTCCTTATCAGAATTGCACTTAACAACAGCAGAACTTTAGATATGAAGATCTTGTGGCTCAGTTGTTAGGAGTTGCACTGCCATCACAAAGATATAAGGCTCAAATCCTCCTGCTTCTCCACAGGAGAAAGATGGGTAGATTCCTCCGGTGCAATTTACTGCCTCTGAAAATCCACTGGAGGGTCAGCTATGAGTCATTTCCGACTAGTACATAGCAACAACTTTAGAAAAAGAATGTTTAGTTGGTAGTGTTTGTTGTTGTTGTTAAGTGCTGTCAAGTTAGGTATGACTCATAGTGACCCAGTCAACAACAGGTCTGAATCTTGTCCTATCCTGTGCCATCCTCATCATCTCTGACACACTTTGTCATTGTCACTTTGTCAATCCATCTTGTTAAGGATCTTCCTCTCTTTCCCTGACCCTCCAACTTTCTTAGCATGATATCCCTTTCCAAGGAATAGCCTCTCCTAGCAACATAAGTATATTAGTCAAAACTTCACCACCCTAGCCTTCAAAGAGCGCTCTGGCTGTGCTTTTCCCAAGACATATCTGTTTGTTCTTTTGGCAGTCTATGGGATATTCAGTTCTGTTCTTCAGAACTACAATTCAAAAGCATCAATTCCTCTTCTGTCATCCTTATTCATTGTCCAGCTTTTTGATGCATAACAAGTGATTGAAAAGACCATGGCAAGTATCAGGCACACTTGAGTCTTCAAAGTGACATAATGGCTCTTTAGTAATTTTGAGAGGTCCCTGACAGTGGCCTTTCCCAATGCAATACATCTTCTGGTCTCCTGACTGCTGGCATCCAGGGTGGCTCCAAGTAAGATGAAATAGTTGGCAATTTTAATCTCTTCTCCATCTATTACGATATTGCTTACTGGTTCATTAGTGATGGTTTTTGTCTTCTTGATGTTGAGATGCAATCCATATTGAAGGCTGTAGTTATGCAGTAAACATTTCAAGTCCTCCTCACTTTCAGCAAGCAAGGTTGTGTCATCTACATAATTCAGGCTGTTAATAGTAGCTGTTGTTAGGTGCCATCTAGTATAACTTGTAGTAACCCTGTGAACGGCCAACCTGAACTGTGCCCTATCTTGTGCCATCCTCAAGCCTATTGCCGAAGTCGCCATGTCAGTTCTTCTTACTGGGGTCTTCCTCTCCTTAGCTGACCCTCCATCTTTCCAAGCATGATGTCCTTTTCCAAGGATTAACCTTGCCTAGCTGCATGTCCAAAGTGTGAAAGACAAAGCTTTCCTCCAAGGAGCACTCTGGCGGTTGCATGGCGACACCATGTGTTATAGAATAGAACTGCTTTATGGATTTTCTTGGCTGTAATCTTATGGAAGCTGATCTTTCCTTCTACTAAACAAACAAAAAGCAAACCCACCATCTTTGAGTTAATTTCTAATTGGACCATGTAGTACAGTGTAGAACTGTCCCTATAGGGTTCTCAAGGCTGTAAACTTTTATAGAAGCAGACTGATTTTCCTACTTTGAAGCAGTGGGTGGTTTTAACAATCATTTTTTGTTGTTGTTAAAAGTCAAATGCTTTAACTATAGAGCAACCTGAGATTAATTTTATTCCACTAGGTAGATTAAAAATTACTTTGAAACTAGTAGTTAACGCAGTTCAAATCCACCAGATGCTCTGCTGGAAAAGGAGGGACAATCTCCTGTACCAGTCAGATCCGATTTACAGTACATGCACATAAAATAATAAAATAAAAAAATGAAAAGAAATTAGTAGTTAAGTGCAAACAATTTGTTTACTGTAGGGACCTTCAGAAAAAAGAATACCAAATTTTAAATACGAAGAGGGAAAATTAGTGTCTGTTTAGAATGAGAAAATAAGTCACACTAAAGACAAATGTACAAACATCACAAAAATCCAGTAACATTAACTGTCAGAAATATCTCTAAAACTTTGTTTTACTCTATAATTTTTAGCTGCACTTGAATGACTCCTTCATGTGGCAATACTACTTAGTATTTTTCTATGGCATATAAAGATCACTATTTCCTTTAAAAGGCAGCTCTGGGGATCCAGTGGTAAATAGTTGTGCTTCCAAGCCTTAGTCCTGAAACTGACAAACTGATCAGTTGTTGCTTGGTACTATCGAGTCAAGCATAACTCAAAACAACTCTATGAACAACAAATCTGAACTTTACCCCATCCTGTGTCATCGTAAAGTCACTATGTCAGTCCTTCTCACTAGGGTCTTCCTTTCCTTTGCTGACCCTCCCTCTTAAGTGTGATGTATTTTTCCAAGGACTTGCCTCTCCCAAAAACATGGCCAAAGTATTTGAGAGAAGGCTTTGCCATCCTCACCTCTAACTAGCCTCTAAGGAACACCTTGTCTGCACATTGTCCAAGATATATTTGTTTGTTCTTTTGGCAGTCCATGGGATATTCAGTATTCTTCTCCAGCACCACAACTCAAAGGCATCAGTGATTCTTTTGTCATCCTTAGTCATTGTCCATATTTCAGATGCATAGCAAGTAATGGAAAAGACCATGGCTTGGATCAGGTGCACCATAGTCTTTAAGATGACATCATTGTTCCTTAGCACTGTGAAGAGGTTCTTTTTTTTTAATAGTAAATAAATTTTGTCTGTTCCTTCAAGATTACATAGTCAACAGTCACAGATCTGCATACAATTTTGTACTGACTATTTAAAATTTACAGTAGTATCTTTTCCTCTGAAAAGTGTTAAGTACAAAAGCTAAGTAAACAATGAGGTACTGTCATTTGATTTATTGTGTCATAGCTTAAAGAGCTAGTCTTTATCAAATACTCAACAAATCAATCAGGATAAAATAGTTAATTAAATGCTTTAATTTGTCAGAAAAAAAGCCACTTAAGTTTCACCTCAAAATGTATTGCACAAGTCTTTTTTTAAAATCATCTTAAAAATAAATAGGAAAGGTAAATAGGTCTCTAAAAAGGACACAAGGAATAAGAAACAAACACTGCAGTGTTTTAAATCAGGTTATTAAAGATATCTTTTAAATAACATAAACTCTTCCCAACAGAAAACTGAAAAGAAAAATAAAACACACACAAAACTGTCCCCATTTCTCTACCGATAGAATCTATTTTAAAGGCAGTCAGCAACGTATCTTGTAGGGTTAAATTTTTCTTGGTCTTCTGACTACATTGTTGTTGTTATGTGCCATTGAGTCGCTTGCGACTCATAGTGACCCTATGTACAAGAGCCCTAAATGCCGTTCTATCCTGTGCCAACCTCACCGTCTCAAACACACTCATTCGCACCACTCCACTCACAGAATCGATCCGTCTCATCAAGGGTCTTCCTCTCCTGCGCCATCGTTCCACCCTCCCAAACATGATGTTCCTCTCCAAGGACCAGTCCCTCCTTGCAACATGCCCAGAGTATGTCAGAGGAAGCTTCAGAATCCTTGACTTCAAGGAGCACTTTGGCTTCACCTTCTCCAGGACAAACCTGTTTGTTCTCCTAGCACTCCATGGTATAATCATTACTCTTCTCCAGCACCACAGCTCAAAGGCATCAATTCGCTTTCTATCATCCCTATTCATATTCACTGTTCAACTCTTCGATGTATAGCATGTAATTACAAAGACTATAGCCTGGATCAGGCGCATCTTACAGCCTGACGTCGTTGCTCTTCAGTACACTTGAGAGGTCCCTCACAGCTAACTTTCCCAATGCAATTCGTCTCCTGATTTCCTGGCTGCTGTTACCAAGAGTGTTGACTGTGGAATCAAGTAAACTAAAACTATTAACTATCTCAATCTCTTCACTATCCATAGTGATGCTACCAGTTGGCCCAGTGGTGAGAATCTTTGTTTTCCTGATGTTGAGCTTCAATCCATATTGAAGACTGCAGTCCTTGACCTTCTGTAGCAAGTGCTTCAGGTCCTCCTCAGTTTCAGCAAGCAGGGTTGTGTCATCTGCATAATGCAGGTTGTTGACCTTGAATAACAACTTGATTCTCAAAGATTTATGAATGTGGACAGTTTTCCACACAGCTGGCTTGCCCAATATCATTCTCTCCATTTCTTCAAGAAGATCGAAGCCATGCATATGCTAACTTAGCATAGCCTGACGGTTTACTCAGAAGATACCTCTGCGAGCTGAAGTAAACATCAGCCAGCCATCTTCTCTTTCTAGAATGTTCTGAGTCTGATCATCAGGGAACTGCAGTACAGTAGTTATAACTTTAGCCACGGTCTTAGCCTCACAACCCATCATATACCCAAAAAGGACTTTCTGCAAATACTCAAATTCAGTAGGTTCTCCAAAGAGTGAGACCTCAGCGTAGTGTCTATTGCCACCTCTGTAATGTGTCCCCACAGCTGTTGCATAGACATTATTCTCATGTTTCTTTTAAACAGTCTTGTAGATTGTGACTCTGTTCTTTGAACTCCAGCTCTTTCAACTTCGAGTCACTGATAAGAGTAGTCTTCTGTGCTAATTGTGTATGGAGTTATAATCGTTACATTATCCTTGCCAGGACTCTTCCCCCTGCTGCCTTTGCTGATGAGCCTTCTGCAGTTCCTCAACCTGAGTCTGTTAAGTTCAGAATTTTCGCTGTCATTTCTTTGGAGAGGTTCTTGACAGTGGATTTTACCAATGCAACATGTCTTCTGATCTCTTCCCTGCTGGTACCAAGTGTGTTGATCATGGATCCAACCAAGATGAAATAATTGATAACTCCAATCTTTGTTCCATCCATCATGATATTATCTACTGGCCCGGTGGTGAGGATTTTTATTTTCCTGTTGTTTGGTTTCATAATCAACACTATTGGCACCAGCAGTCAGGAAATCAAAGATGAATTGCATTTGGAAAAATCTGCTGTCAGGGACCTCTCCAGAGTACTGAAGAGCACCGCCGATGTTAGTCTAGCGACTAAGGTGCATATGATCCAAGCCATTCTTTGCAATAACTTGCTATGCATCAGAGCTGGTTAATGTCTTTTTTTCCCTAAATTTTATTAATTTTCATAAACATTTACAGAGATTTTGGGTTTCCATTCATTCATTGTTGCACTATTCTCTCTACCCTCCTCCCAGTTTGTTC
>NW_006400119.1:1849970-1852175 GCF_000299155.1 Elephantulus edwardii
TCTCCAGGAAGAACTTGTTTGTTCTCCTAGCAGTTCTTGGTATATTCAGTCCCAGTTAGGGGGAGGGGGGTGAGAATCACTTTATGGGTTCCCTTCCACCCTTCTTATATTCTGTATACTTTTATTATTTTTATAGAATTGTAGTTTGAATGTTAACAGTACAAATTGGTTTTCTATTCTATCATTCATATATATATATTTTTTTTAATCATAATATCCACCCACATTGTTACTGCACACTTCCTGCTTAACACGTCTTCATGTATTCTCATTTATCTTTTATCTATTTAGGGAGTTCTGGTGGTGGTATATTGTTAGGTGTGATCCAGTTGACTGACTCATAGGGACCCTATGAATGATTGATGTTTAGCTCAATCCAATCCTGTGACATCCTCACCATCTCAGTATGCTTAAGCCCGTTGTTACAGTCACTGTGAAGCTGTCTTGAGAATCTCCCTCTTTTTCTCTGATCCTCCACTTTTCCCAGTATGATGTCTTTTTCCAAGGATTGGCAACTTGCCCAAAGTATGAGACCAAGTTCACCATCTTTGCCTCTAGGGGATTCCTGGTTATACTTCCTCAGGACAGATTTGCTTGTTTTTTTGGTAGTAAATGATAGTCCTTATTCTTCTGCATCACCATAATTCAAAGGTATCAATTCTTCCTGTCATTCATTGTCCCAGTTTTCAGGTGGACAGGAAGTAACTGAAAAGATGGCTTGAATCAGGTGTACCATAGTGTTTAAACTGACATTGTTGCCCTTTTAGCATTTTGGAGAGGTTCCTGACAGCTGACTTTGCCAGTTACAGCATGTCTTCTGCTTTCTTGGCTGCTGTTACCATGTGTGTTGATTATGGATCCAAGTACATGGTTGACCACTTCCAATCTTTTCTCCATTCTCATGATGTTTAGCTAGTGGCCCAGTGGTGAAGATTTTTGTTTTCTTAATGTTGAAAGGTACTCCATATTGAAGGCTGTGGTATTTGGTCTTCTGCAGCAGTGTTTTAACCTCCTCACTTTCGGCAAGCCAGATTATCTTCATATTGGAGGCTGTTAATGAGTCTTCTTCCAATCCCGGTGGTAACCTCTATATTTCTGTTGGTGGGCATGTGTTTCAAAATGTCTTTGCTATTGTAAAGAATGCTGCAGTGTACAGGGATGTGTGTGTGTATGTATATCTATCTATATCTATATACCTCAGCCTTTATATATCTAATAGTGGGATTACAAGGATTACAAATGGTATTTGTCTTTCCACCTTTTAAAGAAAGCGTTGAAGTTTACCAGAGTGGTTTGCACCATTTTACATTCTCATCAGGATTATGAAAGTTCTTACCATGTTCTGGCCAGCATTTGTTGTTTTCTGCCTTATTGAATTTTTGCTATGTGTTTCCAAAGTATTCCACCACTGTTACCACACTCACTATCCCTTTAAACTTCTCACCTAATCTTCGATGTTGCTAACACGCTTTTCATAGTTAACTCTTGTTCTTGGGAGTTTAGTTTTCTTCCTGTGCTGAGATTACTACCATAAAAATTCTATTAAATATTTAGTGGTGACCCAACAGTGCAAAAATTATCGAACAGTATCATTAATATCACATTCAAGCAAGATCCTGCTGAAAATGATCCAGAACCGAATGGAACTGCATGCACATTAGCAGAGAACTGCCAGATGTGCAGGCAGGATTTAGAGGAGGCAATGGCACTAGGGACCTCATAGCCAACATTACATGGATCTTAGCTGAAAGCTGAGTGTACCAGAGGAATATCTGTGTTTCATTGACCATGCAAAGGCATTTGACTGTGTGGATCATAACAAACAGGCTAACTATGAGAAGAATGGGAATCCCAAAACACTTGCTTGTCCTTATGCGAAACCTATACTTGGACCAGGAGACAGTCATTAGAACAGAGCAAGGAAACAATGCATGGTTCAGAGTCAGAAAAGATGTACGCCAGAGATGCAGCCTATCTCCATGCCTTTTCAGTCTATATGCAGAACAAATTATCCAGGAGGCTGGGCTCTATGAGGAGGAGTGTGGCATCAGGATTGGAAGACTCATCATCAACAACCTGCTCTAGGCAGGTAACACAACCTTGCTTGCCAAAACTTAGGAGGACCTGAGGCACTTGCTGCAGAACGTCAAGGACTGCAGCCTTCAATATGGATTGAAGTTCAGTATCAAGAAAACAAAGATTCTT
>NW_006400119.1:1852275-1861232 GCF_000299155.1 Elephantulus edwardii
CTTTGATACCAAAGCCAGGAAAAGACACCACCAAAATAGAAAACTATAGGCCAATATCTCTCATGAATATTGATGCAAAAATCCTAAATAAAATACTGGTTAATGTCTAAGGATGAAAGAAAAGATGCCTTTGAGTTGTGGTACTGGAGTATTGAACATACCATGACCGCTAAGAGAATAAACATTGGTTGGTGACAACATTTAAAAAACAACTCATAAACTAAGCGGAAAGCTTAGTGCCTTTCAAACCCACTTAATTGAATTATATCGGATCAACTCTTAAGACATGCAGTTCGAATTCAGCAGCTGCAAAAAGAGAGGAGGGAGGCATCTCCCCAACCAAACAGCGTGTTTGTCCCTGAAAACCCACGGAAAGGCAAGCTATGGGTCGGCTCCGATTTGATGATACACAACAGCAACAACAACAATAACACAAATTAAGAGCTTTTTCTTAACAGAATCCACTGCTTATCAATAAAGGTTCCATGCCGCGATAACACAGGGACCCTGTGAGCTCAACACCAGCGCGCCTACGCAAAACGCGACGCTGACTCCAGCAACCGGAAACCCCGCCCCCTCGGGCCGCAGGGCCTGCCGGGACGGCGCCTTCTTCCCCATATTTGAGCGCGTTAGGCGTCTGGCGGCGTTTAGTAATTGCGACGTCCTGTTACCGGTATCCTTGGAATCGCTTCTCCAGGACTAGACCCATCAAGGTGAACAATTCTCTGTGGCTGATGAGAACGAAGCCCAAAGGGGTCCGCTTTGCGTGGAACTAGAGGACACGGTCTCTTCCCTTGCAGCCCCTCGCGGAGCGCGCTCGCTCCTCGCCTTTCTCGCTTTCGGGTGAGTGGACCCGGATGGGAGCCGCATGGGCTGTGGAACCCGCAGCAACTTGTGAGGGATGTGGGAGACTGGGGTTCCTCGCACGTGGCTGGAGCCCAAATGAACCAGTTGTTGCTTCAGGGCAGGGCTTTGGCGGGGTTTCTGGGTAGAAGCTGCCTGTGCTCTCACTGAGCCCTTTTGGCTTTGAATTTTCGCTGCCTTTTAAGGGCCAGGAAACTTCCATTTGTCTAAGTCTCTGGGGGAGATTTTGGTTCGAGGTAAACCTTCTAGGTGAGGCTTATGGGACTGTCCTGGAGGCTTGAAAGCTGGAGCCTCGGGTCTTTCCCGGGAGTAATTCTTCTGAGCTTTTATGATCTTTCCTCATTCACCCTACGACGTCTGTTTTGGGAAATGAGATAGTGTGGGTAATACTTCATTCTTTGGTATAAGCCAAAGAAACCTCGTAGGAACCAGTTCTTTGGTTTCAGCGTTTGCTTTTATAAGGGACCGTACGTCACGATAATAGCAGTGTAGGCTGTGTTAGAAAAGCAAATGAATACAGTTGAACAGATTCTTCAGTATATGTACACCATTGCAAGAGTTTCCAATAATGACGGTGGGAAATCAGTACATAAATGACAAGATCTCGAGACCGCCAAGAATTGTATCGGTAATAGTTAATCCCTAGACTCAGTTAATGACAAAAACCCAGGTGAGTTCTTGTCTCATAATGGTGTTTCAGTAAAGCAGAGGGGCAAGGAATTTGAAGCCAGAAGAGTTCCTTTTTGATCCCTGACATCCTAACTTTAGTCTCAATAATTTTCTAAACCATTGGTGCCAGAAATGTGAAACAGGAAACTTACTAGGAGATTAACATGTATCTTAGTGAATTAGGGCTCATTGAATTGGAACAGACTGATGAGCAGTGAGTAGGCATACCTCCAGTTTAGGGGGCTCTGGTGGCCTACAAGTAAGAAGGTGCACTATAGTCCTCAAGGCCTACGGTTCAAATCCACCATCTGCTCCATGGGAGGGGATGGAGAATGGTTTGTCTCTTCCCGTGGGACTTACTGCCTCTGAAAACCTGCTGGAAAGTTAGTTATGAGTTGGTTCTAACCCAGTGGCCCATAACAACAACAGCTCCCAGTTTAATGTTAGTATCCCCAAACCCTCATTTTCGTATGTTCCTTCAAGGTTGTACAGAGTTTAGAGAGCCCTGGTGACAGTGATGAGGAGTTGTGCTGCCGACCTAAAATTATACAGGATCTGATCTGATCCTTAAAGCTGTAGTATTTGAAGCCTCCTCTCTACATTAAAGTTATGGTACTTGAATTTTTTTTTAATAACAAATATTAGTTCTTTTTTTTAATCTACTTTGAAAAGAAGTAGATTTAACAAGTAGGACTGAGATCCACAGTAACATACTGGCAGTATATTATAATATCTGTTTATAAAAAACAGCTGGAGATTATTCTAAATGGTTGACTAGAACTCTGTCCCACCTTTAAGGCTGTCTCCTCTCTTTTTATTTACAATCTTGGAAACCTAATGGAGAGCCCCTATGAATCAGGATCTACTTGACTGCAAATTGTTTAAAGCTAACTTGATGAGCTAAATGAAGATAAAATGCTGCTTCATTTTAGAAGATGGTGCTGTAAATGTACTGAATCACGGTCATTAAATCTGCTTTTATTTGTAACATCTCTATAGGGTGTCCAAGGCTGAAAATGTAAATGGTTATAGGAGGGAACTGTCCTGGGGATTTGAACACTGACCTTTCCCTTAGCAGTTCAACATGTAACTTACTATGCCACCAAAGTGCCTTACCTTAATTTACTGAAAGGAAAGCAAACTGTTGGTAGTTTTCCCAGTGCTCTATTTATTCCAAAGTTAGGTTTTGTTGAAATAATTGTGAATTGACTAGAGAAATTGTTGAGTGCAATCCCCTTGACTACAGCTGTTAAGTCATTGTGAAATTATTAATTCTTAATGTTTAAGGAAAAAATATGTGGGATATTGTTCATTTTTAAACATTCTGGTCTTGGGTTTTATGTAGAAATAAATAATTAAAAAATATTTTTTTATGCCAATTTAGGAAATTTTCAGAAAGCCACAATGGCAGAAAATGGTGATAATGAAAAAATGGCTGAGCTGGAGGCCAAAATCTGTCATCAGATTGAGGTATGAATCTTATGCTGTTAAATTGTAATAACAGACATCTTGAAATAAAGGACCTTGGATACAGAAAATTTAGTTATTTCAGCATATTGGTGTATTTAACTTTTGACTTATTCTTAGAATTTTATTATTTACAGTAGTATGTAATATTATATTGGTCTCAGTCTTATTGCTGTCACTTTGGAACTGACTCGGAGTTGATCCTCCAGCAGGTTTCCAAGGCTGTAAATCTTACAGGAGAGCAGATTGCCCATCTATCTTTGGAGAAGTGGCTGGTGTTTGTGGTTGTGCCCGAGGCGCAGCCTTTGGGTTAAAGTGACAACTTGCAGTGGACTCAGCCATTGTAGCGCTTTATGTTGGTAGAGCTAGTTAATGGAGTCCATGGGCTACAAACAAACATTTCAGAAGCTATAGACAAGTTTTAGTTAAGTCCTTAGGAGACATACACAGTTTGCAGTTGACTACTTATTGAAGATTGGTGATTTGAATTCACCCAGTAGGGCTTTAGAAGAAAGACCTGTTAATCTGCTTCTGTAAAATTTATAGCCAAGCAAATTCTGGGTTTTAGTTTTACTCTGAAGCATGTGAGGTCATCCAAGCTTGGAATGGACTTATATTTGGTGGCTTTGAGTTAGAATTGACTTTACAGCAATGAGAATGGTATAATTTAAATTTTTGTTTCGTTTTCTAGTCTCTAGAATGGGGATAGTAGTAGTTCCTTCCCCAGGTTTTTGTGAGGATTAAATTATTTACTAAAACACTTAGAAGAGTGCCTGGTACATGATAAAATAGCATGAGAATTCTTTTTATTTCTCTGTTAAATAACACCTTAAATTTTTTAAGATCGTAGTATTAGTTCTTCCAAGCTGTTATAACTTTTAAGATAAGTAGTGTCGAAGCCCTAATAGCATATATATGAATTTAGGGATTAGGTTGATGTTGATTATTTATAATCGCTACATCTTGTGCTCTCAAGTAGCTTGCAACTCATAGCAACACTGTACAATAATCTTGAAACCTGCTCTGTCCTTTGCCAACCCTATTGTCTCTGACACACCTACCCTCATTACCTTTTCACTGAATCAATCAATCCATCTCATCCAGGGTCTTCCTTTTGTGCTATCCCTCCACCCTCCTAAGCATGATGTCCCTCTCCAAGGACTGGTTCCTCCCTGCATCATGCCCAGAGACGCCTCCTCCAAGGAGCAGCCTGGCTTCACCCTCTCTAGGACTAACCTGTTTGTTCTCCTGGCAGCCCATGCTACTATATTCAGTACTCTTCTCTAGCAGTACAGCTCAAAAGCATCTATTCTCTTTCTATCGTCCCTAGTCAATGTCCTGCTTTCTGATGCATAGCAAGTAATTGTGTAGATTATGGCCTGAGTCAGGCTCACCTTAGTCTCCAGGCTGATGCTGTTGCTCCTCAGTGCTCTGCAGAGGCTACTGACAGCAGACTTTTCCAGTGTAATTTATCTTTTGATTTCCTGGCTGCTGGTACCAAGAGTGTTGATTGTGGAGCCAAGCAAACTAAAGCTGTTAACAGTCTCAATCTCTTCACTGTCTATCTAACTGCTGCCAGTTGGCCCAGTGGTGAGAGTCTTTGTTTTTTTGATGTTGAGCTTCAGTCCATATTGAGAGCTGCAGTCGTTGACCTTCTGCAGCAAGTACTTCAGGTTCTCCTCAGTTTCAGCAAACAGGATTGTATCATCTGCATAACTCAGGTTGTTAATGGTCTTCCTCCAATCCTGATGCCACATTCCTCCTCATAAAGCCCAGCCTCCCAGATGATCTGTTCTACATATAGATTGAAAAGGTATGGAAATAGGACACATCCCTGGCATTCACCCTTCCTGATTTTGAACCATGCAGTGTTTCCTTTCTCTGTTCTAATGACTGCTTCCTGGTCCAAATATAGGTTTCACATAAACACATCAAATGTGCTAGGATTCCCATTCTTCTCAGAGTTAACCCATAGTTTGTTGTGATCCATGCAGTCAAATGCCTTTTCTAGTCAATGAAACACAGATAAGTAGGTGTTCTTTTGGTACTCTCTGCTTTCAGCTAAGATCCATCTAGCATTAGCTATAATATCCCTAGTATGACAGCCTCTTCTAAACCCACCTGCACATCTGGCAGTTCTCTGTTGATGTGCTGTTCCAGTTGTATTTGGATCATTTTCAGCAGAATCTTACTTGCATGTGATATTAATTTTCATACTATAAGGGCACCCTTCTTTGGAATGGGAACAAATATAGATCTCTTTCAGTCAGTTGGCCAGGTGGTTGTCCTCCAGATTTCTTTGCACAGTTTAGCACATCAAGGGCAGTGTCTTTTGAAATATGACAGTTGGTTTACTACCACTTTCTGGAGACTTGTTTTTTGCCAGTTCTTTCAGAGCAGCTTGAACTTTCCTTCATCACCATAAGCTCTTGCTCATACATTGTTCCATGAAATTCTTCTTTGCCAGCCAACTCCTTTTGGTACAGTATAACGCTATCCTCCTTCCATCTTCTTTTAACACTTTCTGGATCATTCAGTATTCTGTCCAAAGCATCCTTAAAGTATTGCAACGGGAGGCTTAAATTTGTTCTTCAGTTCCTTCATTTTGAGAAATGCTGAGCAAAATCAGCCCTTTTGATTGTTTGACTCTGGCTTTTTGCACATTTTTATAAAACTTTGTCTTCCTACACTGTCCTTTGAAATCTTCTGTTCAGCTCCTTTATTTCTTCCCTGTGCTTTGGCTTCTCAGTTTTCTAGTGCAATATTCAGAGTCTATTCTGACATCCATCTTGGTCTTTTCTTCCTCTTCTGCCTTTTACATTCTTCCTGGATGATATTCTTGATATCCTCTCACAGCTCATTTGGTCTTTGCTCATTGGTATTCAAGGCCTCAGACCTGTTCTGAGATGGTTTTGAAATTGGAGTGTGGTAGACTTAAGGTCAAATTTTAGTTCCTTGGATTTGATTTCATTTTCTTTAACTTCAGCTGGAACTTGCATATGAGGAGTTGGTGGTCTGTTCCACAGTCAGCATAAAAAATTAGCCCTAATGGTTTGTACTGATACTGAGGAATTAAGAGTCGTATTTCATGACATAGCTTGAGTGTTCTGGGTTTTTTGCCCTCAACTCTCAGCTCTGGCAGCGTAGTAGTAAGAAGGTGCAGTGCAACCACAGAGGCGTGCAGTTTAAATCCAAAAGATGCTCTGCTGGAGAAGGAGGGACAATCTCCTCTACCAGTCAGATTCTATATGACAGTATATACACACACAAAATAATAAAATTTTTTAAAAAGTTATACACCTCTGCCATTTTAAATTGTTCATGTTATTTTAAATATACTATTTTATCAATATAAAGGAAAATTACAAATTATTCCTTATATGTGAAATACTTAGAATAAGACAAAGAGATATGTAGAAAATATTCCTCTTCCTACAACTTAGCCACTTCTCAGATCCAGCTTCCTGACGTAATCAAATCTAAATGCCTGATGAACTTTCCTAAGACTTCACCCTTCAGTTCTGGCCTGTGAGGTGAAATTGGAACAGACTTGATTTCTATTGTTGTTGTTGTAACTTTTTGTATTTGTCAACCTTAATAAAATATGTTGGGGGGGGGTTTAATCCTAAAGATAAAATTTCTAGGAGATAGAGTGAACATAGGTACATTGAAATGATCACAGAATAGCATAAACTGGCCATAGGTAATGAAGAACTTGAAATTTGGTACTGCATTTTTCCCTCTTTTGATCAGAATTCAGTACTGGAATGGTAATTGGACACCATCCAGTTTTTCTAGTCACATGATAAAGGAGGCAGTTGTTCATAGAGGCAGTTAGCCACACATTCCATTTTCTTCTCCTAGGCCCAAATCGCCTTCTGTTGTTCCAGACAAATAGAGACCAGTTGTATACTTTGAAGCAGTTTTTCCAAGTTTTTATGACCCTAGACAGTGTTCATTGACTTGGAAGGTAAAACAGAACTCCTAAAACAGATAATTTGGATGTTCCGTACTCTAAATTGTCGAAACAAATTCCATAAGGTGTTTGGTAGATGCTGTTTCCTCTCTCACAAAATTCTCATAAAATCCAGAATTTCTGGAGCTGTGGAACAAGCTACATGAGGCCCTTAATTATTACCTCAAGACAGTCGTTAAGCCTTAAATGAAAGATACCTTTTGAAGTCTTGTTTAAACAAAAAATAGTTTCGCCTAATCAATTAGAAATGTCTGTCATGAGTATTGTGCTTTTTTACACAACTATGTTGGATCAGACTGACACCAGCAAAAGTTAAGAGAAGAAATTTAAAAGTCAGTGAATTCATGCTAAATGATGGGGGAATAATGTTAACGTGGCCCATGATCATTTCTCTGAAATTTGTCCAATACTAAGTATTCTAATTTTTAAGATACCAATTTGTTGGGGTAACAAAAATCTTATTAAATTGTGATTATTTCTTTGCTTTGTAATGTGACTAAACATTTTATATTTTGTTACATTTTTATTTTCCAATTTTAAAAATAAGCATGATTTTACTAGTTCAATTCTTTTTAAATGATCTAATCTTTCCAAAGCTGATTTGAAACAATAGTCAACATTTTAATTTGTTCGTTTATGTCATGAATGTTTTATTACTAAAGTCATGTCAGGAAAATGTTCATTGCCTCTTGTAGTGATGACATAAATCCTTAGCAGTTTTTAATAGTTTAGTGATACTTGAAAACTAGAGATTTTGAGTTCATATGTTATAGTCTCCTGAAATAAATTGTGATTATCTTGCAGTATTATTTTGGTGACTTCAACTTACCACGGGACAAATTTTTAAAGGAACAGATCAAACTAGATGAAGGATGGGTACCTTTGGAGATAATGATAAAATTCAACAGGTAAAAACCATTTTAAAATTGTTTGTAAGTTTTATGTTAGTAATTAATGCTGCTGTGTCTCACAGTGATTTTCCCCCCCCTTCAGATTAAATCGTCTAACAACAGACTTTAATGTAATAGTAGAGGCATTGAAGAAATCAAAAGTAGAACTCATGGAAATAAGTGAAGATAAAACTAAGATCAGAAGATCTCCAAGCAAACCCCTCCCTGAAGTGACTGATGAGTACAAAAATGATATAAAAAACAGATCTGTTTATATTGTAAGTGAGCCTTTTATCTACATACATGGGCAAATGCTTGGGGTTGTTTTTTGGTTTTTTTAAATTAGAAATAAAAACCATTTACTTGAATTACGTTATATATGATTAGAAGAATTTAATATATCACTTGTAAATGAGAGACTTTTTTCCTGTTATTAATTTAATGAAAGTTTACAGAGACTTAGGGTTTTCAGTCATTAGAAGTGGTGACAATGTGCACCCTTGTCTGATCCCCTGATCTCAAGGAATATGCTTTTAGTTTTATTGGCTCTTGGTTTTGCATATATACTTTTCACTATATTGAGGAAATTTCCTTCTATACTGGTTTTGCTGAGCGTCTTAATTAGGAAAGGGTGTTGGAGTTTGCCTTTTCAGCACCAATTGCTAAGATCATATGGTTCTTATTGTTTGTTAATATTGTGAATATGTCAACTATTCTTATCATCAGCTAACCTTGATAGTAGAGTCCCTGGGTATTGCAGATGGTTAACAGGCAACTGAAAGGTTGGAGATGCAAGTTCATCCAGTGATAACTCACGAGAAAGGCTTAGCTGTCTACTTCTAAAAACTCTATGGAGCCGATTACTCTGAAACACCTGGGCTTACTACGAGTCAGAATCAGCTCAGCAGCAACTGATAAACATGGCAATTTTCTTTAACAGGTTGTTAAAAAGATTTTTTTTTTATTACGGAAAATTTCAGGCATAGAAAAGGAGAATAAATAGTACAGTGTACCACATTCGACATGAATAATTTGTTTGATTGATGAGTCACAGTCACTTTTTTATTGTAGTGGAGAACAAAGCCTCTTAA
>NW_006400119.1:1865892-1867765 GCF_000299155.1 Elephantulus edwardii
GGGCATGTTGCAAGGAAGAACCAGTCTTTGGAAAGGGATATTGTGCTTGGAAGAGTGGAGAGACAGTACAAGAGAATAAGACCCTTGATGAGATAAATTGACTCAGTGACTAGGGTAAATGGAAGTAGATATGTCAGACAATGAAGTTGGCTCAAGATAGAGCAGGGTTCAGAGCTGTTGTACAGAGTCCCTCTGAGTCATAAGCAACTTGATGGCACATAACAACAGTATCTACATTATGTGGTTTACTTCTCTTCCCTCTTTATCCTGTGCTGGTATATATAAAAAAAAACCCCACAAGTTGCACTGAGAAAGATAGATGAGAGCCTTGGAAATCGCTCCACTCTGTCCAGTGTAGGGTCACTATTGATTGATTACAGTGACAGCAGTGAGGTTGGATTTTTGCTTTTAATGTGTGAATGATAAAACCCAACTTGAGACTACTAGATCATGTCTTTTGGAAATTTTGAAGATAGTCTGAAAGTGACTGGTGGTGATAATTTGTATAATTCTGAACATATATATATACAAACCACTGAGTTATACATTTTTAAAGTGTGGATTTTGTGGTATGCAAATTAACTATAAAATAGCTTCTTTGGCATATTTTGAATTTGACAATTGTTTCTTTCTCAAAAATGTGTTTAAAATATTCCCTATGAGGTGGATTGATTCAGTGACTGATTGGCACAGGATAGAGCAGGGTTTAGGGCTGTTGTACACAGTGTCGCTATGAGTCGCAAACGACTTGACGGCACATAACAACAACAACAAAAACAACATATGCCATATCTTAAATTATTTAAAGTAATTTCAGTCTTTGTTCTCTTGGACTTACTCTCCATATTTTATGTCCTTTAGGGAAGATTACTTTACAAAAAAGAATGAAGAAAGAAAACAAAATAAAATGGAAGCTAAATTAAGAGCTAAACAGTAAGTATTATCAGCATATTGAATTAGTCCTATTTCAGTTCCTTAGAGCTTTATGAATTTTTAAATTAGTATCTTAAATTGTCTTGGTAATTTTGAAGCCCTGTTTTGTTGCATTGGGCAGTAAGGAAACCTGA
Organism: Elephantulus edwardii; assembly: GCF_000299155.1. NCBI lineage: Eukaryota > Metazoa > Chordata > Mammalia > Macroscelidea > Macroscelididae > Elephantulus > Elephantulus edwardii. Next base: position 1,866,960 of record NW_006400119.1, read on the forward strand.
GGACTGAACTTTGACTAGTAAGAATTTTAGTTACTATAGTCACGGTTAACTTTATTAGGATTTCATTCTTTATAAAGTAAATGAAACATTTTCTCACGAAAGTTTTTATTTGTAGGGAGCAAGAACAAAAACAGAAGTTGGCAGAAGATGCTGAGTTGGTAAGAATTATTATTAGTATCGAAGAAATTTGAAACTCATAAACAAACCTATAGTTGTCGCTACACTAAAGTTATATATAAAGAACACTGCTTAAAATACTCATGGAGAGCGAGTGTAATAACCAGATTTGGACAGTTTGTAACTCACAGAAGAAGTAAATACTTAGTGAGCCATAGAAGAGAAAATGCATGTAACTGATAAAACTAAATTGCCATTTTAATTTCTAGCCTTTTCTTTTTATATGGATAGACTGCTAAGTAATTTCTGATTTTATTTACTCTTAAGAAAATATTTCTATTGTCTTATTTTTTTTTTTGTAGAAATCTCTAAAAGAAAAGATTGGCTGCTTGCTGAAATTTTCGGGTGACTTAGATGATCAAACCTGTAGAGAAGATTTGCACATCCTTTTCTCAAATCATGGAGAAATAAAATGGATAGACTTTGTCAGAGGAGCAAAAGAGGTCTGGAAACAATCTTTTTTGTAGCATTTCTTTTCTAGTTGTTCATTAAAACTTGGTAATGTTGAAGGAGCTTTACAGACTAGGAAAAACGAAGACATTCACTTCAGGACTAAACTGAGGATGTGCCTTTCATTGTCTTTCTTTGGTGTAGGGAGTAATTCTGTTTCAAGAAAAAGCTAATGAAGT
>NW_006400119.1:1867865-1868316 GCF_000299155.1 Elephantulus edwardii
GAGCCGAGGGCAGCCCACCCTGGGCAGAGGGCCGCGATGGCTCGCCTCAACCCGGGGGCCGAGGGCAGCCTGCCCCTGGCAGAGGTCCGAGGGCAGCCCACCCCGGGCAGGGGGCCTTGACGGCTCGCCCAAAGCCGGGGGCCGAGGGCAGCCCGCCCTGGGCAGGGGGCCATGACGGCTCACCCCGGGCAGAGGGCCGCGATGGCTTGGCCTGAGCTGGGGGCCGAGGGCAGCCTATCCCGAGCAGGGCAACACCCCCCAGGAGCTGGCTAGTATATTCCCCCTCCAATTGCCCCTACCCCTGTCTGGTCCCCCCACCTGACTGAGGACTCTATGGTCAGGGATAGTGTTTCCAATTCCAGCACTGCCACTTTTACCCCCCCCCACAAGTGGTTATACTATATTTTGAAGTAGGTGTCACTGCCCTCCCCCTTTATATATGATAAAGGGA
>NW_006400120.1:0-1654 GCF_000299155.1 Elephantulus edwardii
GAGACAGGAAGCACATGACTAAGTAGAAAGGAGGAATGAGTAGGAAGCCTCTAGGACGATGTCTGTTCACAGCGAGTTCCTCATGAGCACTAAATTCAGGTGTGTTTCAAGAAGCTCTCCTGTGGATCAGTGTGGCAACTGAAGAATCAGAAAGAGCTACAGTCAGGAATTTCTGTTCCAGTGCACATTCCCATGCTTTCCAAGGCCCCTATGCTGAGGATCCAGCCTTCTTGGAGAGTGTGGGTTTCCATACCCCAACTTCATCCCTTTGGCCTTTTGTCAAAGACGCAATAAGACGATTACAGCCAGGACCTTTTTGGACCCTTTCTCAAGAACACTCAATGGGATGCTAGTGTGTCCCCAACTTATACCCAATATCCCAGAACCAAGTGTTACTCGCTGGAATCATCCACATGCTCTACCTTCTCTGAGCTTTTTACAGATCTGCAGAGACCTTCCAATTTTTCAGTCCCTGGGCATGTCTGTGAACTTTATGAATGAGAACAGTTGTTTGCTGGGAGTTATAAGGGCCGCTGGCCATGCCCAAAGTGCTCTGCAATCCTATAGGGGTGAGATGTGAACTCTATGCACTCTGGCATAGAGTCCACAGGCACGTGTCACAACACAGCACCAAGTGCAGCTTCAAGCACGTGGGATGCACATCTTAGTTTTTGCTTTCTAACTTAACACCCAAACTGACGTTTTTGTTTTGTTTTGTTTTGTTTTGTTTTGTTTTTTTAAATCTTCAGTCTGTCAACCTTTCCTTGGGTTTACAACATCACTTTTTAGGATGCTCAGGGTTGAGTGCTTTTTAGTACAGGAAGCCTCTTAAGGGGTCAATTTAAATGGTTTGGGTGTGTTTCTGAATTGTTCTATTGATTACCTTGCCAACTATTGATATTTAATCAGTCTACAAAGCAGTATAAAATATTTATCACGATTTCAGGGGAGAGAAGATGATTTTATATTAGGTTTATGGGGTTAAGAACACTGGTTGTTTAACTCCTTACACAGTCCTGGTTTACCAGGAATTATGAAAAGACCCTCAGTTGCATCCTTTCATTTTTCAGGTAAATTATTCCAATTTGATCACTGAAACACTCAGGAAACTCTTTATGCAGGTTATTACCAATAGGCATAGATCATGAAAGGTACAATTCATCTTACCAGTATTAGCATATGGGCCTAAGCTTGAGTTCTATTACTCCTTAAAGAATCAAAGAGACTCTTCAGGTTCCAAGATCAGCTACTCACTCCCCATTACAGATGGACAGATAGCTTGACTGGAAGCAGCCTGAAAGCTTTCTGAACCCACAGAGTCTGGTGTCTTGCATGCCCTACATTCAGTCAGTTCAAGGGCTGAACTTGATTCCTGTTTTGTTATCCTTTTATTAGTGGCCTGAACCCTTTTGCATCAAGAAACTCCCTCTGTCTCTTTGATGTAAAACCTCATTGGATCAGTCCTCTTGGGACTACGTGGCACTGTGAGACCACTGTTTTCTATTCCGAGCGGGAGACTCTAGAATAGCTACTTAATTACTAATATTAGTGAATGTGTTAGATACTTAGAAAACCCTAAAGACTCAGCAAGAAAACTATTGGACGTAGTTGACCAATTCAGCAAAGTAGCAGGATACAAGATCAACATACAAAA
>NW_006400120.1:3839-10824 GCF_000299155.1 Elephantulus edwardii
AAAAAAAAAAAAGTGAATGTGTTAGAGAGAGGGCTAGCTGGCCAAGTTTATCTTGAGCCTGAAGGGCCCCAGACCCTCAGTAAAGATTTTTTTTTTTTGGCTGAAGTAGAGAATTATGGATCTCACCTAGCTTAAGGCTAACCACAGCACCTGGTAGATCATTGCTTTCAAATATCCACTCTTGCTTCCAGCCATACTGCTAGGTCATTTCACCTTCTGTTCAGTTCCAAGCTTATCCACGTTCCTTGTAAAGGAATCTTTTGGCTTCCAGTAGATTCACTTCCTTCTATAGGTCTTGATCCTCTCTGAGCACAACAGTTTGGGGCATACAGGTTTTGAAGCCTTTTGTTTAGGGAATGCGGTCAGCTTCTATAAAGATTCACAGCCTTGAAAACCCTAAAGGGGCAGTTCCACTGTTCTGTGGGATTGCACCCTGAATGCACTTGGCAGTCCCAATTTCTCCATCTAGCTAACAGGGCAGGTTGTAGGGATGTGGAGAGAGCAGAGGTCTTGGCATCATGCTTTTTGAAAGTAGTTGTCATGGCGAGCCTCCACTTTACCAAACATGATGTCCTTTTCTAGGGACTGCCCCTTGACGATAGGATACCCAAGTACATGAGGTAAGTGCTCTGCATGAGATGGACTGGCAAAGAGACCAGCTCAGCTGAGATTGTGAGTATGATGCTGGGTAAGGGAGGGTTTCATTGCATTGCCCATGGGTCCAGTCAAAGTTGCTGTAGAATGTGCAAGCCAACAATGAAAACCCCAGCAAGGAAGGATTCAAGTTGTGAGGTGCTGGAGAAGTAAAGAAAATGCTACCATTTAATCCTGTTCTCAACTATAAGGCAGAAAGCATGTCCATTTCACAGATCTAGAAGTAGCTAAGAATCTTGGCAAATGACAGAATTGAATTTAACACTCAAAGGCTATGACTAAGGCAACTAGTTAGCCTACAATGTCAGGTTTTGTTCCTTTCCAACTAATAGGACCTCTCCCTTGCGGTTAGAATTCCACTCTGAAGAGTCTGGTGTCTATTCTGATATTACATGCCTTGTCACCAGGTCTCTTTACTCAGTTCTGTCAGGCTACTATCTCAAAGGCTGGAAGACAAACTCAACCGCGTTTCAGGAGGTAGTTCCTCTCCGTGATTTGCTGCCTTAGTTCCAATTCAGACACCCCTCCACATCCACTTTCCAACTCGATGGCAATGAACTTTACAATTAGCACAAAGTTTCAGCAAATGAGCCATGTGGGCACTTGCTTGGAACCTGGATTGTGTCTTTAGATTAAATGCTTCCTTACCATCTCTTCATCTGACTGGCTGGAATTTAGACAATTACTGGGCCTCAAAGCAGCCATCTTAAAATAAGGCAGAGAGAGATCTTCACAGGCAAAAAGCTGGACACGTCAGGGGGCCTTAAAACCTGCCTCCCGCTTCACAGGTAACTCTGAAGCCCTCAAGGCCATGGGGGAATGGTTCAGAGGTCCACAAGACCTATTTACACACAAGATCTAAAGTACATATCACCTTCCTCGGGAAACATTACCACCCAACTTAAGAGACACTGCTCACAGCATAAGAAACTATCTGCAGCTGATGTGTTTCGAATCACAGAGACCAAGGAAGCTTCAGATATAAGCTATCAGATCAAGGGCTGGACAATGGGAGACAGATGTTGAAGGGAGTGGGTAAAGGTGGATGGGTATCCTGGTAGATGGTGGAGTAGGGAAATAAGCAGGTAAACACTTGTGCCATAGGTAGGGACAAGACTGATACTAATGATTAACTCCACTTATAGGCATATATCTTTCATTTTTTCTGTAAAATGCTTGTCTGTCTGATATTTCTCTAAATCTGAACATTCAGATTTAGACAGTAGGAAGAAGGATTGGCCATCCACTTCTGAAAAAGCAGGCCTCTGAAAATCCTATATATGTAAAACAAGAACCTTTGAAAAATAAATACTCAGTTAAGACTGAAGCCGTCCAAGCCCTGGCATAAATCAATTCGTGCCCTAGACCAATGACCAGGATTTTTTAATAGGAAAAGAGGTTTGGTTAAACCATACTCTTTTAGGTTTGGCAATGGTTACAAGTCAAGACTGGTAACAAATATCAACCCATTCTTAAAAGAAATGGCAAGAAAAGAAGGATCTCAGAGGCCAGCTTTGCCCCTAGCTAGTCCTACAGTTAGAGAAATATGGCAATTGACCTGAGGTCTCGTGCTACAATTCTAAACGCATAGGAGAAATGAAAATGAGAAGTATTCCCCTCACTAGAGTTCTAAGCCATCACACTTCAATGTGACTTGACTAATCTCTTTCCAGACTAGCATCATCAACTATTTTCCCCATTACTGGATTAGTTCTTAATTAAAAAGGTTGAGGAAGGAGTAAAGTTGTTCCATTTATATTGTTAATGTTGCCATTAAGACTTGAATGTGGAGACTGTTCTAACTGCCCTCTCTTCTCCTTTGTCTTTTTTCCCCTTAGTAAATGTTCTGAGAGAAGCTAGCAGGGCATATGGGTGATATTTGAGGTGTCATCCTTAACTAGAACTAGTTGATGGGAGGTTGAATTCCTGCCATTGCACATCATACTGCTGCAAAGGAAGATGTTTCTAAGCAAATGGCCAAGAAGACATCATCTCTTCAAAGATGTTTGCAAAATGAAAAGATGATGCAGGGCAAGTGGGGTTTGTGTTATGCACAGGTCCAGTCAAAGTTGGCCGCAACTCAGTGGCCTTGACACGGACCCTATTTTCTCCTACCATCTCTAGGAGCTCCTAGGAGCAGAAAGAGAGAACATCAATCACCTAAAAACAAACAAACAAACAAACAAACAAACAAACATAAAACAGTTGCAAATGCAACAAATTTCAGATATTATGCATGCCATTCACATAGTTTCTTATCTATTAAATGGATACAAAGACTGAATTAAAGTGGCGAAGCTACACTTCTGAGGTCACAGAGCTGCTAGATTCAAGTTCACAAAACTTTCCTACATATAAGGAAAAATGTGGTTTAAAAACCCCAAAGCCAGTGCAATCATTTACTAACTGTCCTTGGGCAAATACTGTCCTAGTAGAAAGGCCAGCCAGGATAAGTGGACAAACTTTAGGATCTTCAAAGACATAGGATTCCAGCTGAGCTGGGGTGAAGGATGGCAGAGAACAGAGGTCAGAGAGACTGAAGTGCCAATGTCCTTACCCTTTAGAATAGTCCCCCATATACCCCAAGCGGAAATTACAAGTACGTGTTCAATTTCTCCTTCCGTTACTTGGGGCTTAGAAATTGTTTCCATGCTGGGACATTTCAAACCCTCAGCTATGATTGCACTCTCAGAGCCTTGCCAACAGTTCGGAAATGAATGCATTTTCTGTGGGTCGAGGGGAAGAAGGGTGCACTTGGTAGTTCCTGAGCACAGGCCGCACCCCTTGTGGCAGGCTAGTGAGACTTGGGAAGAGCCCAGTCTTGCCAACGGGCACACTAGGCATTGCCCGAGCTAGAAAAGGGTTCCCAGACTTCTGCATTCACTCTTCACAGTCTCCAATTTTGCCACCTGCTTTGTAGGTTGCGGGTGAGTATCAGGGACCACAACAAGGCATGCTGGGAACCTGGATGCTCACACTGCGGAGCAGGATAGGACTACTTCTACCTTTTGCCCCTAGGGTATGCAGAGAACTGAGAAAATGGCTCACCTCTGGGCTGTCCCTCTGTCCGTGTTTACTGCTTTCCTTCCACCACCACTTGGGCTGAGTGATGCAAAAGCAGAATCGAAGGAGAATGCCAAAGTACACTCTGCCACCCGCTGACACCTCCAGAGGTTGGAGACTTGACAATAGAAGTTTTCTGGAGGGAAGGGATCCAGCCGACATCCACTGGGTACATAGATAAACACTGATTGAGAGAACTATTTTCTAACTCAAGTTAAAAATATTGCATTTTTTCAGATCTTGCTTAGACCTTCCTCCAGGAATCCTTGTTTGGCATCTCACAATCCACTTTCAGGAACTCAGAGCCCTTCCTGAGCTTTCAGCAACAACCTCGAGAAATTATACATCGATATCCTCAATGCGGTCCCATTAATGCACCACCTTATGAAAAAGGAGTCAATCCTAGAGGTGACAGACAAAATTATGGCAAATGGATGTTACTCATATTCATCATTTGGGGAATTATAGCATGTTCACTATACTTATTGATACCTTTTTAGGCTTTGAGTAGGCTACTGCTTTGCCAGGAGAAAAATCAGTATGTTATTCAACATTTAATTGAAGCTTTTAATGTCATGGGTCTTCCATCAAGTATTAAAACGGATAATGTTCCTGCTTATACTTCTAAGAAAACATGAGTGCCTTTAAAAAAATAGAACATTAATCATATTACTGGCATTCCATATAGCCCCCAAGGACAAGCAATAATAGAAAGGGCTAATTTGAACCAACAAACTATGTTGAAAAATCAGAATGGAGGAGATGGGATAACATGTCCTTGAATCCTTTTTACAAAAAGCCTTATTTACTCTAATGTTTTTAAAACGATAATAAAAAAAGAGAAACTCCAGATGAAAGACTGGAAATTGCAATCCTCTAAAGGATTGAGCCAGCCTACATATTATAAGGAACCTCAAGCTAATAAATCGAAAAAAGGGATTTTTTTATTAGGTGGGGGCGAGGATTTGCTCATATCTCTACAGGCTCAAATGCTGTGAGTGCCCTCCAGAAAGACACCATTTCTAGAATTGGACCTTAAAGCATCTTGAAAACGTGTCATAAGTACATTAAGACTTACACATAAACACTAGTTTCAGGAACATTTACTATTGAACAGAAGTACATTCATGAATCTGTTTCAATAATTACATTTTTGTTTATCTAGCAACAAATAAATGATCTGTTTATAATTGTGTTAGACATTAGAACATAAGGCTTAGATACAGTTCTGGAAAGTTTAGCCATTCCAATGGACTTCAGAAAACTCTTAGCTTTTTGGTTAGCAGAACATGTTCATGAAGGCAACCTTCACCCTCAGTTAAGACCACAGTCTCTAGCTTCCCTTAGAGCTGGGATAGGGTTGATTGTACTGTGTTGGTTTCAAATGACTGAGCTTCTAGTTACCTGCTTGCTGTTCCATGGGAGAACATGTGCAGATCTCATCTTTAACATTTACAGCCTCATTGAGAGACTCTTGGAGTTCCATGTCAGAATCACCTTGTAGGTTTTTGATTCACTTTCCAGTCTTAAATATTTTTAAATATATGAGGCAACAAAAAGCTGCCTCTTTTTCCTCCATATTATCTCCTACCACTGTTTCCTACCCCAGGCAAGTGGTCTGTGTTGGGTGTTCTGTCCCACTCCTAACCTTCTCTTAGGTTTTAGCAGCAAATGGAGAATAGTCCTCTGATTTCCACCCCCATCTCCTGCTTATACACAAAGTCTGGGACCTTAACTCTCTCTAGGGCTTAGAGAGTTTCTGCCATTGCCCAAATTACGGTCCAAAGTTCCTATTCAGTCGCCCCCCCCAATTTCTTTCTCTAGCCCTAGGTTCTTTCTTCTAGCGCTAGTAAACTAGACAACTAGCCTAACAGTGGCTCCTTTTACATCATCAGTGCTTAGGTAGATTCCCTTAGCTCTGTTCACACCACTGAGCGTGGTCTACGTGTTGTGCTATCTTCAGCTAAACCACTTGAATATGACAGCTTGCTCATTGTTAAAACCATGCAGGTGGACTCATGGCACCTGTTCTATTGACGTGTGTGGTTCGGTCCAACATTAAATCACAGGGTGCCTTGTTGAAAGAATTTGAAGATGGAAGCAGTAGAACATTAACCCAAATGCAAAGTCCTTTAAGATATGGGACCTTGAATGATTGCATGTAGGCCATATGCCTGTAACCTTGAATTCACTTAATGAACAATCTTCCACACCAGTCCATACTCAGTCACACAGGGAATACACTGGAGGGCTGATTAAAGGGGACATAGTGGTTTCCAGGAAGAGCATCCATTTACTATGCAGTTTGGCCCCTTACCCATAAGAGCAAATAGAGATGAGACCGAAGTAATTGGTGCATCCGGTTAAAAAAATGCTGAAAATGCAGATTCAGCTGTGGACTCTTGCCCCAGCAAGAAATGTCAGTTTTACTACCCAATGTCCTTGCCACCAGTGAGGACTGCCAACTCTGTAGGACAGGAGTTCTTAATCTCCCCAGGCCCTCTACTCAGGTGAGGCTTGAGTGCACACAGCATGCTAAGAGCTTCCACAGGAGGCCACTCATGGGAATACAGACTCGTGGAGAATCATGGCTGAGTCTACCCTGTCAGTAACAGTGATTTGTAGCCCTTGGAGAGCCTCTGAAGTGAAATCCTGGAGTGAAGACACAACATACTAATTCTTGTCTCAATGTAGAGAAACCCCTGGTTCCTACGGGAATTCTTCACCTTGCCTTACAAGGCTGGGGCCATTGTGCCCTCAGAGACAGTGTCACTTGTGTAGAGGAAACCCTAAACAAATGCAAGCTGAGACCCTGTCCATCACCACCAACCTTGAACCATCTGTATAAAGGACCATCTTTCCAAGTTTAGGAACTCTGGTGGCCTAGTGTTCAGAAGTTGTTCAAGCTGTGGTCACATATTTCTCCCAAGACCCTTTAAAAGGTAAACCTAAGAAATAGATTTCTACTGTAATAACAGAGCTCTCATCACAATGGTACTTTAGTATCTTTTTCTGGATGATGTGGTGAAGTCTTACTTGGATGCCTTCTTATCTACCATGTGGGCTTCAATCTTATGATTGAGATACTCAAATTTGACTTGCATCAATTCCTTTAATTTACTGCAAGGTATTTTCTAGTGTACATAGGGTTTTGTACATAGGGTTTTTAGAGGCCTGCTATTTCAGAAGTGGATGGCCAATCCTTCTTCCTAGTCTGTCTTAATCTGAAGGTTTAGGAGTATCTGACAGACAGCAATTAGTGGAACAA
>NW_006400120.1:12334-13563 GCF_000299155.1 Elephantulus edwardii
GTGTCAGAGGCAATGCGATTGGCACAGTATAGAGCAGGGTTTAGGGCTGTTGTACATAGGGTCGCTATGAGTCACAAACGACTCGACGGCACATAACAGCAACAACATTTTCTAGTGAATACCATGTGACAGAACTATACAGATCTTTCCTTGTAGGTAACTGCTTAGCAATTATGTGCTATACTCTACTGCGAGAATCCACTGGCAAGAATCTAAAAACCACCTGTCAGTGGCCTGGTTGGCCCAGAAAGTGCCTGTAGCATTAGCTTCAAAGTTGGCTTTTCTAGCCTTCTAAGTTAACTCTTTCTGGTCTACAGTTACCTTAACAGCAGACACTTTAAAATCATTAACAGCTGTGTGTCTCAGATAAGAGTGCTTTCAACGCTGAGCAACAAGACTTTAGGAGACTGGAACAATATCCTGGTCAGAGCAAGACCCTGGTGATGGTGTTGAGTGACTGTTATGTCTGGAGAAAATATAGCAAGGTGTAACCTGAGGAGCCCTGCCCTGAGATAAAGGCTAGGCTATAGCTAAGCATGTTCTTGCCAGATAAAAAGGAAAAGCTGATTGAACTGAAACTTGGACTTGCATTGGATGATAATCTTTGCCTCCCCTCCTCTCTAATGTATTTCACTCAGTACCACAGCTATGAGTAAAGTCTGAAACAATGAATATTTGACCCATATGACATGTAGAACATGAGAGTGTGTCTGACAACCAGCTATTTATGTGCTGCCCTGGCAGTATTGATGGGAACAGTGCCCATTATGAAGAGGGCAGAAGTCAGACTAAGCCAAGCATCTCCATGATTCACCACTGACTTAATGGTAGTATAGCTGTAAATGAGTCTATAAAATATGAGTAAAGACTATATTCTTTATAAATGCAGTTGGGTGGTTAGAGCTTTGTGCTACTATATAAGCCCACATTCATCCTAAAGGCTTCATGACAGACAAGATTATAAAATGCAAATAAACTGAAAAACTCAACTCGTTGCCATTAAGTTGAAACTAACTCGTAGCTGATCCACTGGTGGGTTTTGAGAGGCTGAAAATGTTGCCTAATGGGAATTCCAGAACACTTAATCATGCTAAGGCAAAACCTATACTTGGACCAAGAGGCAGTCGTCAGAAAAGAGCAGGGCAACACCGCATGGTTCCAAATTGGGAAGGGTGTGCGCCAGGGATGTGTCCTATCTCCATACCTTTTCAACCTGTATGCAGAGCAGA
>NW_006400120.1:15206-23818 GCF_000299155.1 Elephantulus edwardii
ATCAGAGAGTTGGACAATGACTAGGGGGGACAGAAGGAGAATTGATGCCTTTGAGCTGTGGTGCTGGAGAAGAGTATTGAATATACTATGGACTGCCAAGAAAACAAACAGATTCATCCTGGAGAGGATTAAACCAGGCTATTCCTTGGAGGCAAAGATTCTGGGGCTTTGTCTGACATACTTTGGACATGTTGTAAGGAGAGGCAGGTCCTTGGAGAGGGACATAATGCTTGGTAGGGTGGAGGGACGGCGCAGGAGGAGAAGACCCTCTATGAGGTGGATTGATTCAGTGACTGGGGTAATCGGGATGGGTGTGTCAGAGGCCATGCGATTGGCACAGTATAGAGCAGGGTTTAGGGCTGTTGTACATAGGGTCGCTATGAGTCGCAAACCACTCGACGGCACATAACAACAATAGGTTACTATCTTTTTTTCCTCCAGAGGAACCGGTAGATTCTAACCAACTGCATTTGGGTTGAAAGCATAGCTCCCTCACCCACTATGCCACTGTTGCTCCCTATACAGAGAAGAGGGGAAAACAAAATATTATAAAGTTGAAATTTCCATTATACTTGGATCCACAACTTCTATCAATGCTCATGGAAGCAAACATCACACTGGGAATAGGTGCAAAGGATCTCTAAAATGTTAAACAGCAGAGACGTCAGTGAAGTTCAGCTACACTATTCTTCATTGGTCAGTTTTCACAAACATATGGAGCCATTGAGAATATCATGACTCAGAGGACTGAAGAATTAAAAGCCTTTGTTTCAGAAATCTACACCATGTTCTGTATTCAACATCAGAATTCCGAATTGGTTTTGGAAGAAGTGTCTCCAGAAAGGGGGGAGGGGGCAGACTGTTTCTTGCTTTGAGTATATTACCAAGTAAGATGCTCTTCTTTGGGAGAAGTCAGTGGAAAAAAGACCTTCTACAAGATGAATTGACAGTGGCTGCAACAGTGGGCTTAATATTCAGAAGCAATCATGTGGAGGTCTCAGTACACGGCAGTCGTTTTATTCTGTTGCACACAGTATTACTAAGCCCTGGTAAATTGACCCAGACTATAAGTAACTCGTGAATCTGAGTCAAGTGTACATGAATCTGGATAATTCTTACAACTTTGAAGATTGAAATGTCAAGTTTGTAACTAACATGAAGGGAAAACTAACACAAATGGAGAACTACTCCCCATCTCCCTATATTAACAGTTATTGCCTTGAACAAAGCTCCAGGGGAGTCCTCTCTAGAGAAGTTGAGCTGCTAAGTCACAAGCTACAATTCTGTGGCCATTTGCATCCATCAGCAGCTCCAAGGTAAAAAAGATCGACAGACTCCATTTAAATTCATAGTCCCAGAAAACTGACAGAGGCTGCCTGGGAATAAAAACCAATTTCATGGCAGTGAGTTAATTAATTTTTTTTGCCTTAATTAGGATTGAAACTTTAAATTTATGTTACACATTTCTGCGCCAATCAATGGTTTTATATAAATGGTGGTCTACTTTTGACGGGCAGGATGACACGTAGACTTCTTTTAAAAACAAAATTACTTCTAAAATACCAGTCATAAACTTAAACCCCAGAGTCCAAATTACAACCTCGATCCTGCTTTCGGGCAGCCCTTGAAGCTGATGTACAGGTGGGTTCTTTCATTATAAAAATGAAGATGCTGAGAACCCACTTTATGCCTTAGACTTTTTGAGATGCCACAAAAGACATTTGGATAATGACCATTACACGTGGTTATTACCAGGAGTGGGGTTTGTTTTTGTTTTTGTTTTTGTTTTTATGAGTTAAGTCTTGGCATCAAGAACTACTTTTGCTTTTAAATTTGTGTGTAGTTCAGAAAACACTGGTTTACATTAAATATGGTCTTACTTTTTGGCTCACAGGAAACTCGATGTTCTAATCCCTTTACGTACTCTACTAACCAGAGCAAGCTTCAACAGTTTGATGGGAGTAATTTTGAAATGATAGCCATTTCAAAGTTTGTTATAAAACATGAATGTTTGCAGAGCACAGAGAATCTGGATGTCCTTCAGCCAAGTCTTCAGGATCAATTCTTGGTTGACCATCCACAAACCAGACAGGGCAGCAGAACATCCGCATGATCCCATACCCATCCTTGTTGGGCCAGGGTAAAACCCAAGTCTTCATGGTGCTTCTAACTCTTCTCTTGTGACCCTCACATTTTTGAGGACCACAGCCTTTGATTTGTGTGGCATTTTCCTTTTAGTAGGTTAGAGTTCTTCACCAGTGGTAAACCCCGCCCTGCCAAAAAACCTCCCAGAACAAACAAGAAACCCAGAATACCCAGGAAATGGCTTGAGTCTGCAGGATGTTGCTTTAGTGCACACACCTACGCAACTCAGTGCGGGCTGGCTGACCTGACATGTCCCCTACACTAAGGTTTCTCTATATCATCTCAAAGTAACCTTCCTTTCACCACTACTCCTTCTGGGTGGCAAGTCCTCCCCGTGCAGTTACTGCTGTGGAAGCTCCTCTACCTGGAATCTACTGAAGAGCTCATCCTGATTCTCACCATATCACAAGCCCCTCTGTCATCTTGTGCCCAGAGTTCTCAGCCCTGGTTTCTGATGTAGCAGGCTCACCTAGACTCTTACTCTCAAGTCCTTCCTGCCCTCAGACCCCAGAGAAGATCGAGGTTCACACTGTATGTGGCCACCAAGCTAGAGAATCACTGCTTTCCCAAGGAGCCCTCCCACTTCCTGGGAAGCCTGCATCATCCCAGCTAGAGGCCTCTGGGGCACTATTGCTGGGGGTGTAAGCTCTGAGAGTCAGCAGGACCCATTCCCACCATGCAGAAGCATCTGGTAAAGAGACCATTGTCCATCTGTGGGCACAGAAGAACAGCTGGCAAGTCCTGGATCATGTCATCCAGCTGCCACTTGCACCATGGTTCACATCCCAACCAAGGGAAATTCCAGACACCTAGGACCAGAAGATACCACCTTGAAAGCCATGGAGCCCACTGTCACCCAGCCACCCTCGGGTGGGTGATCAACATGACTTCACGGAGTGTTCCTGAACCATGAGAGCTCTGCAGAACCAGGAGAACATTTACTGCCCACTTTGATGCAACCTGGTTGAAGAAGTCAAAACATGGTGGCCTAATCACAGAAATAACATCTGGTGGGCCTGGCCCATTTTTGCCAGCTGCCCAAGGACACCGCTGACCAGGACTTTCCCCACCACATCACTGGTGCCATTAAGAACACAGGGAGGACCGACAAATGCTGCTGTGTGGTCCAAACGCTGTCTAAAACCAAAGGACTTGAGGCCTTGGGAGAACTTGAGCAGAGAGCCTGGGCCTGAGCAGTGCTGTCCCTGCCTTGGTGTCCCCTGCAGATGGACTTTGACTTATTCTCTTCTCTCAGAAGACATTAAGAGCTGCGTTTCTCAGCCTCTCCTCTTTTCCCTTCCTATGAAACCTGCAATAGCCAGAAAGAAACTGTCACTCACTCAGCTCCCAGCAATTCAGCTGCATCTCACTAAAGGGTCCTGCTCTGGCTTCTTTCCAGGCCATGTATGAGAACCTCTGCTGTTGATTCTGACTCATGACAATTCTAGTGAGTTTTTATCACTATCAGTGTGTACTGGAGAAGCCCAGCTGTCAATGATTTCCTGTTCAGAATGGCTTTCCAAACCATCTATTGACTTTGCCACATGAGTGGGCAGGGTCATGCAAATAGAGTGTGTTATTCCAGCCACAAGGGGATTAGCTATTTGTGCCATTCAATTGAGTAAATTCAGTGGCAGGATTTGGGAATCACAACCAGGGAGAAGCAGCAGTGTTTCCTTTGGGACCAGAAATTCCTGTGCCAGCTGGACCAAGAGCTACATAAGACCAACAGCAGCCTCAACAGAGAACCAGAGATCAGAATGAGGCAGAGGTCACTTGACACTGCTGCTCCACCGTCAGAGCTAGAAGTCTCCAGCTGAGCTTGAAGGAGTAAAGACAACATCATAGAAGTTCCCTTAGTCTAATCATATACAACACTGACCTAAGTCATGAGGCTGAAGGTCTAAAGGCCTGTGGCCATCTGGACTGAGGGATCATACCCTGTAACACTCAAGATGGATTCAAGTTCAAGTACTTCTTCAGGAAACCCACTTCTTCCTGCAGTATTTCTACCTGCAATAGCTGGGTCAGACTCCTGAGGGTACCACTGACATGGGTAAGAGGCTCTGATGGACAGGAAGATCCCCTTCTGGCCTTCATGGAGCCCCTTTCAGCTCAGTGGGTTGCCCTCAGATCCATCACTTTGACTTACCCTTGTCATCTAACTTACATCTGCTCAAAGTCCTATCCTTCCTGGAGGGACAGTGACGAGACATGCTGTGTCCCAGACTCTCCCTTGTGCCATGTCTGAAGCCTAGCAATGACTGCCTCCCACTGGGATCCCAGCAGTTCAGTGGAGTCTTCCTGTCCAACAGGCCTGTTCTTGTCTTGAAGTGGGCAGTCTACCTTTTGGGATAGCCCTTTGCCTACATCACCTCAGGGCAGCCCTGAGTGCAGTAAATTGGATATTTCTACTAGTTTGGGAAAAACTCAAGGAACTCTAAAATCTCAATGCTACAAAGATTGAAGAAAAACCATGGAGTAAGCTTAGGAGCTCTGATTACGGTGTAAGTAGATTCAAATACACTTGAAAAGACACAGTCAATAGATAATAACCTAGATTATTGACTCTTGTGGAGAAGTCTTGACTTCATAAAGACTGAAATGTAAGTGAAATAAAATAGTCTACAGATTGAGGTAAGAAGTGACACATCACACAAGGGATCACCAAGATGGAGACAATTCCAGCACTTCAACCAACTTTAAAAAAAAGAGCATAGATTTCAATTCAACATTTAAAAGAGCATGTTCAGATGGCCAGCGTAGAAAAGAATTTAAAGATCACTCACAATATTGCCATCTCTACCCTCAAACTTAGTCCAACAGTGAAAGAGGGATGCTAGGAATAATCCATGGGGGCCTGTGTCACCACCGTACCCCAGCCTCAAGTTCCAATCACAGTGGGCTATGGAGCTAGAAGGAAGGACAGAAGATCTTGTCTCCAAGCAGAGGTTGCTTCCTGCTCAACATTCCTTCCAGACCATGGATAAAGCATGGGCAGTTTGCAAACAGAGAGCCTATAACCCCAGCTATAACTGTCAACTAAGACTGAGATGGAAACCAATGAGTAGTGGCCCTACAGTTTGTCCTGACCAAGTCTTAAGTTGCCAGTGCACCACCCCCTCCCTTCCAATTAGATTCAGATAGACAGCAGTTGCTAACAGAGGTCAGGGGTTTGATCCCACCTACCCACTTCAGAGTGGGGAAGGCAGCCTCCTTCCCTGGAGATTTACAGCTTCAAGCTCAACTGAGGTGCACAGTTAGCATCAACTTCACAGCAATTAAGGGGGGTGGGTCATCTCAGGTTTAGCTGATTGTCCCTTGGGAGGACTGTCTCTTGAGTGGACAAGTCATCCAGATAAGTCCCTAAAGGCAAGCGGCTCCTGTTGCTTCTTGGGAGCAACATTAACACACTTTCTTTTTCACTGTTGTCAGTGCCCGAGGGCACACACATCACAGAATGGTAACTGAACTGCCTCTCTGTGCCGAAGATCTTGCTGCAGACTGCCTTCATAGAAAGCAGACACTAACATAATGGCTTTGGGGTACATAAAGAGACAAGAGGCCAACTCCAGGGTAAGGTGGAGCTTGGTTATGCTTAGTAAGCACACACAGGATTGCTTGAGGCAACAGGTGACCTCATTATGTAAGCAGGCTTGCTAACCAGCGAGAATATTTATATATTATAGACCAATGGAGCAGAATTGAGAACCCAGAAATGGACCCATATATCTATGGTCAACTGATACTTAACAAGGAAATAAAACCTATGAAATGGGGAAATGAAAATGGTGTTGGCAAAACTGGACTGCTACCTGCAGAAATCTGAAATGATCTACATCTCACATCGTACACAAAAACCAACTCAAGATGGATCAGAGACGTGGGATTAAAGCTTGAAACGATAAAGTTCATAAGAGACAAACTGGGATCAAGCTTAGATGGCCTAGTCTATACTAAAAAGAGACTGCCAAATACAACTAGAAGTGCACAGCTGGAGAGGATAAAAAGGATGAATGGGACTTTCTAAAGATTAAACGCCTGTGCACATCAAAAACATTTTCCAACAGAGGGAAAAGAAGACCAAATGACTGGGAAAACCATTTGACAATATCATTTCAGACAAGAGTCTCATATCAAAAGTTTACAGAATCATACAGTCTCTCGAAAAGAAAAAAACAACTACAAACACAATTACAAAATGGGAAAAAGACACGGAAAGAATTTTCACAGAGGAAGACATTCAGATGGCTAACAGAAACATGAAGAAATGCTCAAAATCACTGGCAATAAGAGAAATGCAAATCAAAACCACAATGAGATACCCTGTCACCCTAGTAGCAGTGGCAGTGTTTAACAAGACAGGAAGTAATGAATGTTGGAGAGGATGTGGAGAGATAAGAACTTTTACACACTGTTGGTGGGACTGTAAAAGGGTAAAACCATTCTGGAAGGCAATTTGGAGTTTCCTTAAAAACCTGAACATAGACATTCCATATGGCCCAGCTATTTCACTGCTTAGAATATACCCCAAAGAAAATAGAACTGAAGCACAAACTGAGATTTGTACACCAATGTTTATAGTAGCATTATTAACCATTGCAAGAACATGGAACCAGCCCAAATGTCCAACTATAATTGAATGGATTGAGAAATTATGGTACACTCACACCATGGAATACTACACAGCATTCAGGAGCTATGATTTTGAAAATCACTACCTAGCTTGAGAGGGACTGGAGAGTATTATGCTAAGTGAACCAACTCAGTCATATAAGGACAAATACTGTAGAAGACCATTATTATCAAAATAAATAACTAGTAAATCTTTTATGAGGATCCAAGGTGGGGGAGGGTATGGGCAGATGGGTGAGGATGGCAGGGAGGTAATCATTGGATCACACGATTTTGATGGGGTCTAGGTGTGGTTAAAGGAAATGGGAAATATCTAGGTTTAAAATCTATGTATACAAACTTTGTATGTAGACCAGTATAAAATATAAATTTTATGTATTAAAAAATGACATGGAAAGACTTTTCACAGTGGAAGATGTTCAGATGGTCAACAGACACATGAAGAGATGCTCAAAATCACTGGCAATAAGAGAGATGGAAATCCAAACCACAATGGAATACCATCTCACTCCAGAAGCAGTGGCAAAGTTTAATAAGACAACAATCAATAAATGTTGGAGAGGATGTGGAGAGGTTGGAACTCTCATACATTGTTGGAGGGATTGTAAAATGATACAACCACTCTGGAATGCAGTTTGGCATTTCTGAAAAAAGCTGTGTGTAGAAATTCCCTTTGACCACTGCTAGGAATACACCCTGTGGAAAATAGAAGTGAGAGACAAATGGAGATTTGTACACCTAGCTTTATTCACTATAGTAAGAAATTGGAAACAGTCCAAAGGTCCATCAACAAACGGATTGAGAAAGTGTGCTACATTCACCCAATGGATGCAGCACTCAGAAACATTGATTTTTGAAAAGTACTATAGAACATGGGAGAGGCTGGAAAGCCTTTTGTTAGGAAACTAACTCAGTTTCAAAAATACAAATACTGCAAATAATATTATTTTTAAAACAGGATTACTAATAAGACGTTGAAAATTCAAAACGGAGGCTGAGTGTGGAGAGGGGGAAACAATCACAAGGTCACAGAGTTTGGTGGGCAGAGGAAAGGAGTGAAGGAAATAGGAAAGATCCAGTGGGAACCTGAAAAGATGGGGTAATCATGGGCATGGATCAATGGTGATGAATTGTATAAACCACAAGGTACAGGAAAGATCATATGAAACACAACGCAAATATAGAAATGCAAATGCAAATAAATGAAACACAATGTATATGCAAACCAATATAAAATAAAAGTGTGTTTATTAAAAAACTGGAAGAGATGTTCCTTTCTCAAAAAAAGCTAACCCTACAGAGTGTGGAATAATTGAACAATATCATTAATATCACATGCAAACAAGATCTTGCTGAAAATGATCCAAAAACGACTGGAAAAGCACATCAACAGAGAACTGTCAGATGTGCAGGCTGAATTTAGAAGAGGTCATGGCACTAATGATATTATAGCAATGGAAAGCAAAGAGTATAGCTGAAAGCAGAGAGCCTATCTGTGTTTCATTGACTATGCAAAGACATATTTGACTGTGTGAGACATATTTGACTGTGTGAATCACAAAAAAAAACTGTGGCTAACTCTGAGAAGAACAGGAATCTCAGAACACTTGACTGCTTAACCAAAACACTAGGATCAGGAGGTAGTTATCAGAACAGAGCAAGGAAACACTCCATGGTTCAAAATCAGGAAAGGTGTATGCCAGGGATGCATCCTATTTCCATACCTTTTAAATCTGTATCTGAAACAAATCATCTGGGAGGTTGGGCTCTATAAGGAGGAATGTGGCATCAGGATTGGAAAAAGACTCATCAATAATCTACTTTAAGTAAAT
>NW_006400120.1:24393-26437 GCF_000299155.1 Elephantulus edwardii
TGGAGAAGAAAATCGTGATTGGAAGGATGGAGAGATAGTGCAAGAGATGAAGACCCTGGATGAGATGGATTGTCTCAGAGTCTGGGTAATAGAAGTAGATGCATCAGAGACAATGAAGTTGGCTTGATAAAGAGCAGGATTCAGAGCTGTCGTATGGAGGGTTGCTGTGAATCACAATGGATTTGACTGCACATACAACAACAGATTTTTTACTTAAATATCAATCAGCTATTCACACAAATAGAAGTTAAAGGGTTATCTGTAGTCTTATGGAAAAGCCAAAGAGGAGAAAATTGAGGAATTCTACCAACTTTTGCAGTTGAAAATTGACCAAACATTCAGGCAAGATGCATTAATAATAATTGGTGAATGGAATGCAAAAGTTGAAAACAAAGCAGGAGCAATGGTAGTAAGAAATGATGGTTTTTGGTGACAGAAATAAGGTTAGAGATCAAATGACTGGATTTTGCACATTCAATGACTTATTCATTACAAATACCTTTTTAAAAGAAACACAAATCATGACTGTACACATACATGGACCTCATGTGATGGACTGCACTGAACCAGCAGTCAGGAAATCAGATTTGTGTTGGGAAGAGTCTGCTGTCAAGGACCTCTCTAAAGTTCTAGAGAGGAATGATTCAGATTATTGGTGTTGTTGTTAAGTGCTGTCGAGTTGCAGGTGAATCATAGTGACCCTATGAAGGAGAGTCCTCGATGCTTGGGTGCCTTTCATCCTCTCTCTAGGTTTATAGGGTTTCTGGAAGCAAGCTATTATGGAAGTGGATGCCACTCCTCTTTCCAAGCTTGTTTTAATCAGGGAGCTCCACCCCACTCTCTGTCCACGTTGGGTAGCCAACCATTAACACATTTGACACATCAGTGTCACAGTGTTCAGCCTCACAGCAACAAGTGACCGTGGTATGGCAACTTGTACACCAGTGCTATACAACCTAGAGGAATGTCTGAACAAAAACAATGAAAGACAGGCCCGAGGGCCGCGGATTAAAAGTTGCCCACCTTTGTATTGATAGTATCATTTTCTGTCCACTGGGCCAGCTGCTCTCTCTCTTTCTCTCTCTGTTGATATTATTGCTGTTAAGTGCCGTCGAGTCGCCTTCTCTCCCCTCTTTCCTTTTTGGGCTTGAAGCCCCTGCTGCCTTAAACCCTAGGCTAAGCTTGGCTTGCATGGCTCCTGGAGGCAGAGTAGTCCTTCACGTGCAAAAACTGCCACAACACCCGTGCACACAGCACCATTCTCTCTGGTGACCAGGTCATAGCAGCCCTGGGTGGAGCAATGATTCAGATTAAAGATCAACATTTTCCTGATTGAATCCAAGGCCTTTTAAATCACCTGCTATGCATCTGAGAGTTGGACAATGAATAAAAATGACAGAAGAAGAATTGATACCTTTGAGTTGTGGTGCTGCACAAGAGCATTGAATATCCCATGGATAGCCAAGAGAACAAACAGATATGTTTTGGAGAAGATGCATCCAGGGTGCACCTTAAAAGCAAGCATAGTGAAATTTCATCTCATATATTTTGGGCATGTCATTTTTAGGAAGGCCTATCCCTTGGAGAGGAACACCATGCTTAGAAAGGTGGATGTTCAGTGAAACAGAGGATGACCCTCAATGAGGTAGACTGACACAGCAACTTCAGCAAAGGGCTAAAGTATGTCAGAGATGGTAAGAATTGTGTAAGGTAGGACAAGGTTGAGATTTGTTGTTCATAGGGTCACAATGAGTCGTAATCAACTTGATGACACCTAACAGCAACAACTTAAGTCTTTTCAAGATACTAAAGAGATGAACAGAAGATTCCAAAAAAGCAGCTTGTACTGACAAAATAATACAAATAATATTACTAAGCAAAGTATTACAATGAAATGTGAGAGGAGCTAGAGTTGGAAAATCAAAAGGGCCAAACTCGTTCAGCATTTCTTAAACTCAAGGAACTGAAGAGCAAATTCAAACCAGAGTTGCTATAAACAAGAATGCTTTAGGCAGAATATTAAATGATCCAGGAAGTATTAAAA
>NW_006400120.1:40015-41803 GCF_000299155.1 Elephantulus edwardii
AGGATCATCCATTTAGAATAATATTTCATGAGCTCCTTGTTTTTCAATGAAACATAATATTCCATTGTGTGAATATACCGCAGCTTCTTTATCCATTTGTTTGTTGATGGCACTTAGGTTGTTTCCAACTCTTTGCTATTGTGAACAAAGCAGCGATAAACATGGGTGTGCATATAACTGCTTGGGTGGCCGTTATGGTTTCTTTGAGGTATATTACAAGTAGTGTAATTTCTGGGTCAAATGATATTTCTATTTGCAACTTTTTAAGAAAGTGCCATACTGCCTCCCATAGTGACTGCGCCATTTTAAACTGCCACCAATAGTGAATAAAGGTTCCAGTTTCTCCACAACCTCTCCAGCATTTGTTGTTTGCTGTACTGTTAAATTTTGCTATTTTTACTGGGGTGAGATGATAACTCATAGTAGTTTTGATTTTCATCTGTCTTCAAGCTAGGGATTTTGAACATTTCTTTATGTGTTTGTTTGGCATCTGAATGTTTTCTTTGGTGAAGTGTCTGTTCATATCCTGTGCCCATTTTTCAATTGTGTTGTTTATCTTGTTGTGGCACTTGAGGATTTTATAAATTCTAGATATAAGTCCATTATCTGCAATGTCATTACCAAATACTTTCCCCCACTCTGTGGCTTCCCTTTTTACCCTGTTGGAGAAGTTTTTGGTTATGCATAGGGATTTGATTCTTAGAAGGTCCCATTCATCTATTTTATCCTCTCCTGGTTGTAGATGTTTCAGGATGCTTGGAAGACTGTTTATGTTGTGGGCTAGGACTTCTAGAATTCTTCAAAGCTTTTCTTTAATGAAGTCCTTAGTTTTAGTCCTAGGTCCATAATCCACCTTGAGTTGGTTTATGTGTATGGAGTGAAGTGTGTATCTTGCTTGAGTTTTCTGAAGATAGTTTTCCAATTTTACCAACACCATTTGTCCATTTGTTAAAAAGGCTGTTATTTTCCCCCTCTTAGCTGATTTAATCTCCTTGTCAAAAATCAATTGACCATAGGTATATGGCCTGACTTCTGGATTTTCTATTTTATTCCATTGATCTGTGTTTCTGTCATTGTACCAGTACTACGCTGGCTTCGCCAGCACAGCAGTGTAGTAGAATTTGAAATCAGAGAGTGAGATGCCTCCTACATTGTTTCTCCTTTTAAAGAGTGCTTTGCTTATCCAGGGCTTCTTTCCATTCCAAATGAAACTGGAGATTACCTTTTTGGAATCCCAGAACAGGAAGAAGCAAGTAAAGGCACTGAAAAAGCTGTGGAAGAATTGCTCCCAGGCATAATGAAGAATAAGAGATATTCAAGAAACTGAGTGAACACCATATAGAATAGAACCCAAAAGAAAAACACCAAGGCATATCATAGTCTAATTTGTCAGAACTAAAGATAAGGAGAGATTTTGAAAGCAGCGAAGGAGAAACAAAGAATAACCTACAAGGGAGAGCAGACAAGATTAAGTGCTGATTTCTCAGCAGAAACCATGCAATCAAGAAGACAATGGAATGACATAATATTGAACACTCAAAGAACACAACTGTCAACCAAGAACACTGTACCCAGTGACACTGTTCATCAGATATGAAGAAGAGATCAAGATATTTTCAGAAAAACAGAATCTAAGGGAATTTGTAAAAATAAGACCAGCAAAATAACATTTGAGCAAGAGCAGAACAGAACAGGGTAACACTGCATGGTTCAAAATTGGGAAGGGTGTATGCCAGGGATGTGTCCTATCTCCATATCTTTTCAACCTGTATGCAGAGCAGATTATCC
>NW_006400120.1:42458-45223 GCF_000299155.1 Elephantulus edwardii
TACTTTGGACATGTTGTAAGGAGGGACAGGTCCTTGGAGAGGGACATCATGCTTGGTAGCGTGAAGGGACAGCACAGGAGGGGAAGACCCTCCATGAGGTGGATTGATTCAGTGACTGGGGTAATCGGGATGGGTGTGTCAGAGGCAGTGAGATTGGCACAGGATTGGCAGGGTTTAGGGCTGTTGTACGTAGGGTCACTATGAGTTGCAACCGACTCGACAGCACATAACAACAACAGCCTGACATAAGTGCCACAGAAAGCAGGATGGAGCAAAGTAACTAGTAACAACACCAAAAAGTGCTCTACAAAATCATTGCAGTATTTGTTCTTATGTGCCCAAGTTCATACACTCAGCACAATATTTTCCAGCCTCTCCCATGTTATATAATATTTTTCAAAATCATTTCTTCTAGGTGCTACATAGTATTCCATTGTATGAATGTACCACAGTTTCTCAATTGAGTTGTTTTTTGGTGGGCATTTGGGCTGTTTCCATTTTCTTGATATTGTAAATAGTGCTGCTGTGAACCTTGGTTGGTACCAGCAGCCAGGAAATGAAAAGATGAATTACATTGTTAAAATCGGTTGCCAGGGACTTCTCTAGAGTACTGAAGAACAATGATGTCAGTCTGGAGACTAAGGTTCATCTGATCCAGACCACAGTCTTCTCAATTACCTGGTAGGCATCAGAGTGCTGGACAAAGACTAGGGATGATAGAAAGAGAATTGATGCCTTTGAGCTGTGGTGCTGGAGAAGACTGTGAGGAAAATAAACAAGTTCATCTGAGAGAGGGTTAGACCAGGCTGCTCTTTGGAATCAAGGATTCTGAAGCTTTATCTGACATACTTTGGGCATGTTGCAAATAATGACCAATCCTTATAGAGGAACATCATGCTTGGAAGAATGGAAGGACAGCACAAGAGAGTAAGACCCGGCATGAGATGGATTGATCCAGTGACGGGGTAAAAGGGGTAGGTGTGTCAGAGACGGTAAGGTTAGCACAGGATAGAGCAGGGTTCAGAGCTGTTGTTTATAGATAGGGTCACTATGAGCAACTCAACAGCACATAAGGAAAACAACATGAACGTTGGTGTGCAAATCTCCATTTGTGTCTCTGCTGTTTTCCCTGGGATATTTTCCTAGCAGAGGAATAGTGAACAATCATTTCTTATTTAGAACTTTTAATTTTTTAAAAAAATTTATTATTTTTGTGTGTGTACCATCAAATGAGATCTGACTGGTACAGGAGGAGATTTTTTTTCTGCCTTTTCCATCAGAGCATCTGGTGGATTTGAACTGCGTACCTCTAGGATTGCAGTGCAACTTCTTGCCACTAGGCCACCAGAGCTCGCCCTTATTTAGAACCTTTATGCTCTCCTGCTGCTCTCAGCACAAAATCCCAACTCCTCACCCATCACGGCACCCCAGATCATTTGTGCTCACCTGTCCAGGTTCATCTTGCTCCACATTTCTCTTTCCATGTCTCCTCCCTCCCTCCACAACTCCTCTTGTCGCACACATACCTGTGCACACAAACTCACACATGCACACACACCTATTCTTGATACCACTAAAATATTTGCGCTTCTCCAACTGTACTGTTTCCTCTCACCTTGATCTTGGCACTTGGAGCATCACGCTGTCTGAGTACACAGCGCCCTCCCTTGTAAACAAGCTCAGCCTCATGACTATATGACTCAGCTATATGACTTCTTGCGCTGAGTTGGCTTTGGGAAGCCCTCCCTCAGTGCTCATTTAACTGTGCTGGTCTGACCTGTCCTCTTCTGAAGAGTTCTAGTTCTGTTGTAGGACTGTGTTTCTCCTCTAGGCGGTAAGCACTGTCTTCTTTCTCTTCCTTCCTCATCTCCTTCCTGGAACAGTGCTCGACACTTCTTAGCTGGTGTCTATTGAGCAGATTCTGCCTCATGGCAACTCTGTGTGTGAAGGAGATCTTATTCCACAGGGGTTTTCAGCAATGTGGACTTTTAGAAGTTGTGGTGCTATGACTTTTGAAAATGGCCTTTCTAGCCATTGCCTTACCCTCTCTGAGGACATGGTCTCCAGCTGACTCAACTGCAGACAGATGGTTCACCATTGATTAGTGTCTTCTACATCTGCAAAAGCTGTGTGGCCAATGTAAGGGAGAGAGCTATCCTGTGGCAAGGTATATCCTGATGGAGCTCTGGAGATGGAGCCAGAGTTAAAGGTTTTGCTTGCTGGATGGCTGAAGGAAGAATTGACTCATGACTGCCATGAGACAAGGCTTGTTGGGCAACTGAGGAAACCAGAAGCTTCTTGCATTTGTGAGAAGCTGTCTGAACTAATTGGAGTATTGTGTCCTGACTTGGGGCTGCTGTTCACCAAACTTGGTCTTTCACTGTGTGATGATATTCTTTGCCTTTGCTACTTCCAACCTATTTTCCTAATAAACCTCACGACTGAGAGTAAAGTCAAATCGATGAGTCGATTTGCAATGAACATTGGGCCCTGTGTTAAGTAGAAGTAGGTGCAGGAGTGTGAGTGTCCATGTCTGACCTGGTGGCTATTAGTAAGATAATGTGAATTTTATTGATGGGGAGATGGTGGCAGTCTAACTCAGCCTTATCCTTGTCCCTTTTATAGAAGTATATGTGATTAGGTATTATTGTCATGACATGAGTCCAGAACAAAGGCTGCATAGTGGAGTGGACCTGGGGGGAGGAATTGTATAACAATCAAATAATTTTTCTTTTACTTTTCAAAGAATGAGCTGGAGGGGAAGC
>NW_006400120.1:46867-51553 GCF_000299155.1 Elephantulus edwardii
TTAGTTAATTTCAACTAGGAAACACCCTACAGGGCAGAGCAGAACTGCCCCACAGGGCTTCCCTGGCTGTAATCAGCCCACTGTCACATCTTCCTCCCATATTTGGGTGAGCAGCCAAGCACTAAACCACAGGTGTGTTGTATTGTTAACCACAAGGCCGTGCTTCTCCTATGGTTCTAATCCACCAGCGCCTCATCTGGAGGAAGATGGTCTTGTCAGTTAGGCTGAGGGTCGCTATGAGTCAGCGTCCACCAGATGGCGGTAGGGAGACTGGTTTTGACTTGGAGACTTGTTCATCGAATGTGCGCTTGGCCCGGGGAGCTGCATCGACGCCTTATGAGCACACGGTGGCGCTGCAGCCGTGAGAATCAGCAGCGGCCGTGGAGCTGCACCGACGCCATGCGAGCACACGGTGGCGCTGCAGCCGCGGGAATCAGCCCCAGCCTTGGCCGCTCTCTGGGTTTTCCGAAGGCGGGAGGTCGGGAAAGTCCATTCTGAGTCCTAGTGACCCTCAGGGTTTCCCTGGCAGCACATCGGACTGGAATACGGAATTTTCTAACCTTAATCTTATAGTCTTGATCCTGCCCTTCTAAGAGAGCATGCCTTTGGAAGTCAGAAGTGTTTCTGTAAATCTTTGTGGACAAAGACTTGCTGATGAATCACTTGGCCAGGCCAGTCCTCAGTTTCCATGCAGCAATGCGCGGGGAAAGACGTATGACTCCCACTCACTCTCTTCGAGTCCTTCGGACTCATAGCGACCCTCCATGGACTGCAAATCCTGGCGGGAAGGATGGCCCTTTTTCCTCCTGGGGAGCCACTGGGGGATTTGAACTGCTGGAGATAGAGGCCCAGGTTTGGGTCAGCAGCCCGGCCGTCTGTGGACTACCCACCCTCTTGTATTCCTATCACTGCTGGCCGTGTGACAACCACAAGTTACCTAGCTCCTCTGTGCACTGGTTCAGTTGCCGTATGTCTGAAAAACCTGTTACCAGCAGCACCTAGCGACTAGGTTTTGTGTGAGGCCTGGATATTGCTGGGCACACATTGTCCGACGTGCAGTGAGGGGCCCCGGGTAGCTCTGTGTCCTGCAGTCTGTGCCTGAGGCTCACTGAGAATTTCCCTTACTCCCTGCAAGGGAGGCTTGTCCTGTGTTCCCCCAACCCCAACTTCCCATCTGCTTCCTTGGGAGATGAAGGGAGTGAGGCACTAAGAGGAGGGGGTGGGAAGTGGGGATAAGACCTGGTGGCCTGGCCTGCGGATAGCATGGCGGGCGGGGCAGGGAGGCATTAGAGGGGCTGGAAAGGAAACCGGACACCCTGTGCAAATGAGGTTGGGAGAGGGAGGGCTGGGCTGGTGGATCGAGATCTAGACCAGAAATTCCTTCTCCATGTGAAAGTCTGTGAGGGGATGAGTAGATGAGTGACTGGTGTGGCTGACCTTGAACATGTGGCATAGTGAGTGTCAGTGAGGGCTGTGAGTTGAGAATTCCCATGGGAGTTGTCAGCTGGAAGTCACGCATGGCTGGATGATAACATAACAGCAACTCAATACTCACTCATTTTTGTATGGTTGGAATTGACTTCTAGCTGATGCCCCAGCAGGTTTTCAGAGGCTGTGCGTGAGCTGCATGGAAGGAGATTGCTCGTCTTTCCTCTTTGGAGCTACTGGTGGATTTGAACCATCAGCCTTTGGGTTGGCAGTGCAACCCTTTAACCATTAGACCATCAGAGCCCAACTTAAAAGTAAGCCCATGGTAATTTTAAGGATGCTGCCAGGAAGATACCAGGTCTGGGCAGCAGATGTCCTCATGGGATGAGAATTTGGAACAGTGTGCACCTTTCTGAAGGAGGGCAGACGGCAGGTCTCTAAGTTCAGTGTGTGACCACCTGGAATTCTAGGGAGCTTCCATGTGTGTTCACTGGAGGGAGCAAAGGGAGGTGCCTGGTAGCTTTGTTGTTGTTGTGTTACCATTGAGTAACCTTAGCTGACCCTCCAGCGGGTTTTCACAGCTCCACTCATAGTGACCCTTTGTATAACAGAACAAAACTCCTCCCAGTTCTTTGCCATCCTGGAGTCCCTTGTTACAATCACTGTGTCAGTTCATTTCGTTGAAGGCCTCCTTTCTTTCTTTCTCCACCCTTTCACACACACCCCCACCCCCCCACCCCCCGGCATGGTGCCTTTTTCTGAAGACAGGCCCCCACCCGCCTGACAACATGCCCAGAGTAGATGAGAAAGTCTCACCATCCTGGCCTCCAAGGGCACTGTGGCTCCTTCCCCCGAAAGACAGACTTAATTCGTTCTTTTGGCAGCTGTGGTATATTCAGTATTCTTTGCCAAGACCACAAGTCAAAGGATTGGAGAGCCAGAACTAGATCCCAGGTCTAGAACATTCCTTTCTGGACTAGAACATTCCTCTCAGTCCTTTGCTTCTGTATTTTCTGTACATTTTCTTCTCAGAACTTGATTCCTCACTGCAAGTACTTGGACACCCTCAGAAGAGCTCAGAAGATGGTGCTTCAGGCCTAACCATCCCCTTGTCCTATTTCTGAATAAGGAGATTTAGAAATTCTGAGTAAGGGGGTTTGTGTTTCCTGTTAAAAACACAAAAGCCAAACTGTTAAAAGAAGAGCATTATTTTTAGGAGAGGAAGACCCCGGGTGAGATAGTTTGATACAGTAAAGGAGGGCACTGGTGGTAGGTGTGTCAGAGTCAGTGAGACTGGCTCAGGACAGGGCAGGCTTCAGAGCTGTTGTACAGAGGGTCACTGTGAGTCACAGGCAACTCGATGGCACATAACAGCAACAACAAGATCTTCTTTAGGGAGCTCTGGTTGCCTAGTGGACAGAAGCTGTGCTGCAATCCTGAAGGCACGTGATCCAAGGCCAGCTGCTCCAAGGAAGAAGGCTGGGTTATCTCCTTCCATGCGACTAACTGCCTCTGAAGATCTGCCAGAAGTCAGCTATGGGTTGGTTCCGACTCTATGGTACTCAACAACAACAACAACGACGACAACAGCAAGAACAACAAGGTCTTATATAACAAACAAAAACACTAAAACCACTGACATTGAGTCCATAGCTATTCTGTAGGACAGTATAGAACTGCTCCATTGGACTTCCAAGACTATAAACTTTACAGAAGCAGAAGGCCTCATCTTTTGAGTGGCTGATAAGTTTAAATGGATGACTGTTTGGATAGCAACCAAGTGCTTAATCACTGTACCACCAGGGTTTCCTCTTATATAAAAGACAGATATAGAAGGCCTTCTTTCTGATAGAGTTTGATTTTATTTTTTTGCATGTGTGTTTAAATATGCAGAAATAGGAGACAAGCATGACTAAAGAGGTCCCTAGATGGTTCAAGGGGTTTGCGCTTGACTATTAACCTGTAGGCTGGCAGCTCAAAACACCCTGAGAGAAAACCTTATGAAGCAGTTCTCCTCTGTAACACACGGGTTGCCATGAGTTAGAATCAGTTCAGTGCAATGGATTTGGCTTTGGTGTACATGTTTGGAGAGAGCTGTGGCTACTTTGTTACAATATATAATAAATACAGTCATATTGCAAATGTAAAAAAAAAATGTTTGGAGAGAGCGAGAGAGAGCAAGTGAGATATAGAATGAGTGAGCTCACCACCTTTCTATACTGTGAACCTTTTAACTATTACTAAGTGGATTGAAGCAGCTACTTGTTTGCTTGGCTCTACAATCAACACTCTAGGTACCAGCAGCCAGGAAATTAAAAGACAAATTGCATTGGGAAACTACTGTCAGAGACCTCTCCAAGGTACTAAGGAGCAACAATGTCAGTCTGGAGACTGAGGTGCACCTGATAAAGGCCATGGTCTTTGCCATTACTTGCTATGCTTCAGAGTGCTGGACAATGACTAGGGATGATAGAGAATTGATGCCTTTGAGCTGTGGTGCTGGAGAAGAGTGCTGAATACACCATGGCCTGCTAGGAGAACAAACAAGTTCGTCCTGGAGAGGGTGAAGCCAGGCTGTTCCTTGGAGGCAAGGATTCTGAAGTTTTGTCTGACATACTTTGGACATGTTGCAAGGCAAGATCAGTCCTTGGAGAGAGACATCATACTTGGGAGGGTGGAGGGACAGTGCAGGAGGGGAAGACCCTCTATGAGGTGGATTGATTCAGTGACTGGGGTAATCGGTATGGGTATGTCAGAGGCAGGGAGATTGGCACAGGATAGAGCAGGGTTTAGGGCTGTTGTACATAAGGTCGCTATAAGTCACAAGTGAGTTGATGGCACATAACAACAACAACAACAACTTTCCTGCCAGAATCTCTCAGGTCCAAGTGTTGAGTGTGCTCGTCAAGCCAGAAGCAACAAACTCAAAGACTAGACCGAAGATGAAGGTATTAAATGTGAGTCCAAGGGAATATAGAAGATTCTTAATAAAAGAACAAAGCATATTTTAAAAACCCCACTCTTCAGTGCTGTTGAGTCAGAGCTGACTCATAGCTGATCCTCCAGCAGGTTTTCAGAGAATGTATGTCTCCTGGGAGGAGAGTGCCCGTCTTTCTCTTGTGGAGTTGGCAGTGGATTTGAACTGCCAGGCAGACACTACTTTTGAGTTAATTGGCACAACTCCCAGTAGATGAGACCACCAGAGCTCAATGCACATGAGGTTAATCCAGGAAAGAGAGTCAAACGAACCAGACATCT
>NW_006400120.1:52238-65943 GCF_000299155.1 Elephantulus edwardii
CCCATCAACAAACGAATGGATAGAGAAGCTGTGGTATATTCACACAATGGAATACTATGCTGCATTGAAAAACAAGGAACTCATGAAATATTATACAAAATGAGTGACTCTGAAAGACATTATGCTGAGTGAAATATCTCAGTCACAAAAGGACAAATACTGCATATTGCCAATCTAATAGAACAGGATTGACAAGGGGGTTGGGCCAACATCTTTTCTATGGAGGAAATTCTTTACATATTGTGTGGAAGAAGGATGGGCAATCTCTTCCCATGCGATTACTGGTTCTGAAAACCCAACAGAGGGGCCAGCTATGTGTCGGTTCCGACTCTTTGATACACAACAACAGTGGTGGAGAATGACTATTTTTAAATCTGTTGTCCACACTTAAGAACCTGGATGTACTCAGGGTGAGAGAAGTAAGCAATAGATCCACCAAGCACACTGTTGTTACAATCAAACATTGGAAATCCATAGGTGTGATCTGATTTGTTCCCTGAAAGGTAACAGCAGAGCAGACTGTCACTGGTTTTCTCGGCCAGGAGGGTCCCCTTATTGTCCTGCATTAATGCTGCTGTTCCTTCTCCTTTCAGATGGCAGGGACAGCTCGCCATGACCGAGAGATGGCCATCCAGGCCAATAAGAAGCTCATCACAGCCACCGACCCCATTGAGAAGCTCCGCCTGCAGTGTCTGGCCAGGGGCTCCGCAGGCATCAAGGGACTGGGCAGGTAGGACTTGGGCAGGGGCGTGGCAGGGTGAGGGAGGAGAAGTCAGGATGAGACCAGCGGAGGCAGGCCTGCCTTTACATCCCTGACCATTTCTTCCCAGGGCACAGCTTCTCATCTGCAAGCTGCAGAGATTGGAAGAGTTGATCTCGAAGGTCCTTTGTAATATCATCTTCTGGGTCTTAGGCCTGACTGTTCTGGGAGCGTGGGGGCATTGGACAACTTCAGGTGAAGGGATGACCAAGGCCAAGAGTCACTTAGATAGTCAGCCAGTGAGGGATAGTTCCTGAAGTTGGAACTAATGGAATTGGAGAGAAAAGAAGGAACAGTGATTTAGATGCAGGGGTGGAATTGAACAGAATGTTGTCAGACAATTAGATCTCTCACTGCCAGGGGCCCCGGCACTATCTGTAGGATGGGTAATATCACAGTGCCAGTGAGTTCTCCCAGCCAAGTGGGTCCTGTTCTCAGACTCACTGCTCACAGACTATTCCTCAGGCCTGAGGAGCCCACGAGGAAAGAAGCTCGTCTGTATCGTGGGAGCAGGTGCTCTCTTTCGTTCTTTTTGTTTGCATGAAAGCTTTCAAATCATATTGGTTTTCGTTCAGTTATTCCTACATCTTTTTTAAAAAAAAAAACCAAACTTAATGACAACTAATGGAGAAAGATGGTTCACCTCCTCCTGTGTGATTTATTGTCTCTGAAAACCCACTGGAGGACCAGCTAGAAGGTGTTTCTGACTTAACTTACCATGTCGTATCAGACCCTCGTTTTGCCTTTCCTTTCCCTTGACCTAACCTGTGGTTGTTGTTGTTATGTGCCATCGAGGCACCTGTGATTTGTAGAGACTCTATGCACAATCGCTCTGAACTCTGTCCTATCCTAAGCCAACCTCACTGTCTCTGACACAACTGCTCCTATTTCCCCAGTCACTGTGTCGGTGAATCTTATCTTGGCTACTTATTAATTTTTGCTCCCCTCTCTTTCCCTTTTTGTGTCTATTAACCCTGCAAGATTGATTTTATCTGTGTGTGAACCTCTCCTTAGCTTTTTCTAATAGAGTACGATACCATAATTTTCCTTTTGTGACTGATTTGTGTGACATTGAGTGCCTGTTATATGTACGATGTTGGGGACATCATGTAGAGATCGGCCATGCAGAAGATTTCTCTGTGTCCCACAGAATACTTAGATCTAAGAGAGTATCTTGCAGTTGCTCTTTTTATTTCTTTTCCCTTTAATATCAATACCATTTATTTCCAATTTACAAAAATATAAAACTCATTTATAGGTATTGTTGTTGCAGTGGCTTAAAATAATATGTTGTTGTTATGTGCTCTTGAGTTGCCTGTGACTCATAGCCTATGTACAACAGCTCTGAAGCCTGCCCTGTCCTGAGCCAGTCTCACTGACATCAGCATACCAACCCCATTGCCATAGTTACCGTATCAATCCATCTCATCCGGGGTCTTCCTTTCCTGCGTTATCTCTCCACCCTTTCCAGGATGATGTCCTTTTCCAAGGATTGGAGCATCCTGTCCACATGCCCAAAGAATGTGAGACAGATGCTGAAAATCCTAGACTCCAAGGAGAAACTTGGTTTCACCCTCTTTAGGACAGACCTATTTGTTTTCTTGGCAGTCCATGATATGTTCAAGACTCTTCTCAAGCACCATAACTCAAAGGCATCAATTCTCCTGTCATCCTTAGTCATTGTCCAGCTCTCTGATAGCAAGTCATTACAAAGACCATGGACTGGATCAGGTGCACTTTAGTCTTTAGACTGACATAGTTGCTTTTCAGTACTCTGTAAAGGTCCCTGACAACAGATTTACCTAATGCAATTCATCTTTTGATTTCCTGTGGAGCTGAGCAAGCTGTAATTGTTAACAACCTCAGTCTCCTCTATCTATCCTGGTGCTACCAGTTAGTCCAGTGGTGAGAATCTTTGTCTTCTTGATGTTGAGCTTGAATCCATATCAAAGACTGTAGTTCTTGGCTTTCTGCCGCAAGTGCTTCAGATTCTCCTCAGTTTCAGCAATCAAGGTTATGTCATCTGCATAGCATAGGTTGATGAGTCTTCCTCCAATCCATAAAGCTCAGACCCCCAAATGATCTGTTCTGCATGTAGATTGAAAAGGTGGATCCTTGACACATTCCTTTCCTGATTTTGAATCATGCAGTATTTACTTGCTCTGTTCTGAGGACTGCTTTCTGGTCCAAGTATAGGTTTTTCATAAGCACAATCAAGTGTTCTGATATTTCCATTCTTCTCAAGGTTAACCACAGTTTGTTGTGATTTACACAGTCA
The DNA here is from genome assembly GCF_000299155.1 of Elephantulus edwardii. NCBI lineage: Eukaryota > Metazoa > Chordata > Mammalia > Macroscelidea > Macroscelididae > Elephantulus > Elephantulus edwardii. The sequence continues at coordinate 55,277 of NW_006400120.1, forward strand.
AATGGCTTTGCATAGTCAATGAAAAACAGACTTTCTTGTGTCTTCTAGGCTGCAACAGTTCCATGATACCTCTTCAAGGATATGAACATGTATGGCTAAGCACAATTGATAACAGTGCATCTAAATTCCAAAATCAATCTCCACAATAGTCTACATGTTTCCTATTGCCAAAGGGGCCCTTTAGAGTAGTGAGAGAAGATCTTCACCCTGAAACCTACAGCGTCCCTTTTCAGCAGGAAGTAGCTAAGAGAATATGCCGTCCCCTTTTCCTTGTGAATCAGGGCGAAGTCTCTCTCAGGGAGACGTGATAGGGAATGGCAAAGGACACACTGACAAGGAGATTATCAGAACTCGCTTTGACAAGCACTGGGGCAATTGGACAATTAAAACAGATTTTCCAGGGGGAAAAAAAAGAGGAACGAACGGGGGTGAGGGGCTGGAGGTAGAGAAAATAGTGCAACGATGAATGAATGGAAATACAAAATCTCTGTAAATGTTCATTGAAATTAATAAAATTTAATAAAAATTTAAAAGAAAGAAAAACAGACTTTCCTCGGTACCCTTTGCTTTCTGCCAAGACCCATCTGACATTTGCAATAATGTCTCTAGTGTCATGTCCTCTTCTATACACAGCTTGTATTTCTGGTAGTTCTCTGTTGATGTACTGTTCCAGTCATTTCTTGGATAATCTTCAGCAGGATTTTGCTAGCATGTGATATTAGTGATGTTGTTCTTGTTGTTAGGTGTCATTGAATTGCGTATGGCTCATAGCGACCCTATGAACAAAAGATATGAAACCAGTCCTGTCCTGCGCCATCCTCACACTTTCTGACACATAAGAGCCATTGCAGCAGTCACCTTGTCAATCCACCTGGTTGAGGGTCTTCCTCTCTTTCATCGACCCTTCTCAACATCATGTCCCTCTCCAAGGAATAGCACCTCCTAGCAATATGTCCAAAGTATGTTAAGCAAAGCTTCATCATTTTTGCCTCCAGAGAGCACTCTGGTTACAAATAAGTCCACAGGAAACAATATATGATCTTAAATCAATTCCCATCGGAATTTCATGATCATCTTAAGAATAGGTTTGAGGCATTGAACAATAATGATAGAAGTCCAGATGAATTGTGGGTTGATATCAAGGATACCATCCATGAAGAAAGTAAAGGTCATTACAAAAAGAGAGGAGAAAGAAAAAAACCAAAATGGATATGAGAAGAGACTCTAAAGATTGCACTGGAATGTCAAGAAGCTAAATCTAAAGGAAAATATGTCGAAGTGAAAGAGCTGAACAGACAGATTCAAAGGGCAGCTCTGGAGGACAAAGCAAAGTATAATAATGAAAAGTGCAGAGAGCTGAATATTAGTGATATCATACTATAATTTTCACACTTTGTTGGGTCACCTTTTTTCTGGGATGGGAACAACTATGGATCTCTTCTAGTCAGTAGACTAGGTAGTTGTCCTCCAGATTTCTTGGGAAAACCTGGTGAGCATGTCCAGAGCAGCTTGAAATATGTCAACTGCTATTCGTCAGTTTCTGTGGCTTAATTTTTTGCCAAATCCTTTAGAGCAGCCTGAACTTCCTCCTTCATCACCATTGCCACTTGACCATATGTTGTGTCTTGAAATTCTTCTATATCAGCCAATTCTTTTTGGTACAGTGACTCTGTATATTTCTAATATAGAGATCTCCATACAGGGAACTCTTGAGGCCTGTTGGTATGAAGCTGCACTCCAGTCTTGAAGACACTCAGTTCAAATCCTCCAGCTGCTCTGTGGGAGAAGGATAGGAAGTCTCATCCTGTGCAATTAACTGCCTCTGAAAACCTGCTAGAGGGTTAGCTATGGGTCAGTTCCAAAATGACAGTACAAAGCAACAATAACAAAATACAGCACCAATTTAACATAGATGTCACTGATACATAGGGCGACTGGTAAGATGTGATAAAAACTCAGCCTTATAGTATAACCACCCTGAAAGGCACTTTGGCATTTCCTCAAAAATAAAAACAAAGAAATTCCATATGCCCAGCTATCCCACTACTAAGAATATATCCGAAGAACTGAGACACAATTGGAGATTTATACACCAATGTTCATAGCAGCATAATTCATAATAACAAGAAGATAGAAAGAGCTGAAATGTTCATCAAAACACAAATGGATTGAAAAATTGTGGTATATTTACAGGATGGAATACTATGCAGCACTCAGGAGCAATGGCTTTGAAAAATATTATATAACATTGGAAAGGCTGAAGAGCATTATGCTGAGTGAAATACCTTAGTTTCATAAGGACAAATAGTACATAAGACCATTTTTGTAAAAATAAATAGATGTGTACCAAAGTCCAAAGGGAGAAGAGGAAGAAGGAGGGGAGCTGAAGATGAGGAGGGGGGAAATCTTGAGGCCCCAGAGTTTGCTGGGCAGAGCAAGAGGGTGAAGGTACTAGAAAAGACCTAGGAGACCTGAAAATGTAGGGCAATGGTCGGCATGGATCAATGGAGATACACACAATGTATGGGAATGATACCACGAAACACAATGTGAAAGGAGGAATGTGTGAAATACCATGTATATAAACAAAACACAGCACATACGTATTGGTTGTATACAAACCAATAGAAAAGAATGAAAAGAAAAGAAAGCAAACCCTTCAACCAAACCAGACCAAACCAAACCATAACTTTATGCCCCCCCACTCCCGTTCTTCTTTAAAACTTATGCAATAGAGCAAGTTTTTCTCTTGTCTTTCAGTAAGAAAAGCACAGGCAGGCCCTTGATTTCTCAGCCACGTCAGGACTAGATAGCCAAGAATCATGAAGCTGCAAATGCAGTTTTAAAGAGGTAGAGTCTCCCCTCCTGTAGGTGGGACCAGTTGAAGGGAGGACTTGGGAGGATGATATGATCAGTTTCGTTCTTTCTCACTCTCTCCTTCTGCCTCTTACTAGCTTCTTTAACGTCTTCTTTCTTCAGCTTGTCATTTTTCATCTCAAATACTCAAAATCTTTCCCCCTGAGCTCTTACTATGACATTATAATTGGTTCCTTGCCTCTAAGCTTTTCCATCTCAATATCAAGAAAATAAAAATCTTCACTCCTGGACCAATAGGCATCATCTTGATAAAGAAAAGATGGAAGTTGTCCCTGACTTCACTGTAATTTGATCCATAATCAATTCTCCAGGTAGGAGCAGTTAAGAAATAAAAATATATCTATCTACTTTTGGCGTGGGGAATCTAAAGTAAAGGACTTTTCCAAAATGCTAAGAAATAACAATGTTAGTTTAAAGACCAAGATGTCTCTCATCCAAACCATGGTATTTTCAATTACTTGCTATGCATCTGGAAGTTGGACAGTGAATAAGGATGGCAAAACAAGAATCAATGCCCTGTATTGTGGTGTTGGTGAAGAGCAATGGATATACCATGGACTGTCAAGTGAACAAACACATCTGTCGTGAAGGAGAAACCAGAGTGCTCCTTAGAGGCAAGGATGATGAAACTTTGTCTCCCATCCTTGGACATGTTGTTAGGAGGGACCAGTCCTTGGGAATAGACAGCATGTTGATGAAGGTGGAGAGTCAGAGAAAGAGAGGAAGACTCTCCACAAAATAGATTGACATAGTGACTAACAATAAGCTTGATTATTTAGAAGGTCATGAGGAACCTGGTGCAGGATTTGCTGTTCCCATGGTTGCTCTGAGTACGGTTGACACAGTTTAACCTAACATCATCATCATCATCTATTTAGTCAATTACTGCTCTTTTTATCTCTTTCTCTCATTGCTATCAAGTCAGATCTGACTTATAGTTGACCCTCCAGAAGGATTTGAAAACTATTTATGGGAGGAGACTGCACACGTTTCTTCCACACACTGAAGAGAATTATAGCCTTTGAATTAACGGTGAACCATATCAACCAAGCATAGACCTAGAGATAGAGCTCTTAGAAAATGTTATTTGATGGTGCTGCTGGGCTCTATGAGGAGAAATGTGGCATCAGGATTGGTGGAAGATCTATTAATAATTTCCGTTATGCAAATGACACAACCCTGCTTGCTGAAACTGAGGAGGACCTCATGCACTTGCTGCAAAGGGTCAAGGACTGCAGCCTTCAGTATGGACTGAGGCTCAATGTTAAGAAGACAAAGATTCTCGCCACTGGACCAATTGGCGGCGTCAGGATGGATGACGAAGAGATTGAGAGTGTTCACAGCTTCAGTTTGCTCGGCTCCACAGTCAACACTCTTGGCACCAGCAGTCAGGAAATAAAAAAGCATATCACGATGGGAAAGTCTGCTGTTAAGGACCTCTCTAAGGTACTCAGGAGCAACAGTGTCTCTCTGGAGACTAAGGTGCGCCTGATACAGACCATGGTATTTGCAATCGCTTTTTAGAGTTGGACAATGACTAGGGAGGACAGAAGGAGAGTGGATGCTTTTGAGCTGTGGTGCTGGAGAAGGGTACTGAATGTACCATGGACTGCCAGGAAAGCAAACATTCATCTTGGAGAGGATTAAACCAAGCTACTCCTTGGAGGCAAGGATTCTGGGGCTTCGTCTGACATACTTTGGACATGTTGCGAGGAGGGACGGGTCCTTGGAGAGGGGCATCATGCTTGGGAGGGTGGAGGGGCAGCGCAGGAGGGGAAGACCCTCTATGAGATGGATTGATTCGGTGACTGGGGTAATCGGGATGGGTGTGTCAGAGGCGGTGCGGTTGGCGCAGGATAGAGCAGGGTTTAGGGCTGTTGTGCATAGGGTCGCTATGAGTCGGAAATGACTCGACGGCACATAACAACAACAACAACAACAACAACAACAACAACAACAACACTCCATGTGGGAACAGTGCATTGATTTTCTTTAGAATTTAGAGTTTTTCACAATTATGTCAGATTCGGCTAACAACTCAAATGTTCTATGTTAAGTTTCACAAACTTCCTTCTTTATTACTGCGATTCACCTCTCTCAGATGCCCAAGTACCACATCCAAACTGCTCGCAGCCTGAGATTCATCTCTTCTCGTTTCACTCGAAACGCTTACTCCCTCTTCTGTCCTTCCCCGTAAACGTCCATAATCATGGAACCTGTGTCTTGCTCACCTCTACATTCCTCCTCACCAGGCTTAGTGTAGTTCCTGGCACCCCATCTACATGCTGTTGATTGCTGTTGAGTCGAACACGACTCATAGCGACCCTATGAACAAAAGACCTGAAGCCCCTCTACAACTATTCACATTTATCAAAGTTCATAGAGCACAGAGGTATGTGGTTTAGGAAGTGGATGCCACTCCTGCTTCCAAATAGAAATTAGGGGAAATAGTCAATGTCTTCATTGTTGGTATTAGTCATTTGTGTGTACTTTCGAATAGTCGTTGCATTAACTAGTTTCCTTTGTAGGAATAAGGATATTATCCTATTTCTGACAGTATCTTACTTCAGGATGATAAAATGACGTTTTTGACAATAAATATGCTGTCATTCTTCTGCAATCTTCATTCTTGTAATAGTAAACCATTTACTTTTCCAATTTAAAATGACCAAGACCACAAATACTGCATGGTGCCACTGTTGTAAAACAGGATTGACCTCGGGGCTGGGGGGAGACTGAGAAAGATGGATTCAGTAATGTATCCTGCATTGAAACAGATGAGGGAGAAAACTATTTAAGAGGGATATGTGATTAGGTATTTTTGTCATGACAGGAGTCCAGAGTGTAGGCTGCAGAGTGGAGTGGCCCTGGGGGGAGGGATTGTAAAACAATGAAAGAATTTGTCTTTTACTTTTCCAAGAGGGTAATGTACTAGGGGGGAGGGTTGGGAGAGGAAAAAAGTGCAACAATGAATGAATGGAAATCCAAAGTCTCTGTAAATTTTCATAGAAATTAATAATAAAATAAAAAGAAACTACATTAAAAAAATGACCAAGACCAGGCTGTTCCAGTGCATTAATTCCTAGAGTAAAAAAAATTTCAGATTCCATTTCATTGTTGACAACTGGCAATTTATGTCAATAAATACTTCACATCTTTGACTTTGTAATAACATTTGTTCATTAGTGGTGGTAAGAAGCTGCACTGTAAACCCCAAAGTACATGTTCGAATCCGCCGGCCGCTCAGCAGGAGAAGGATGGGCAATCTCCTCCTGAGCGATTAAATTGTTTCTGAAAACCCACTGGAGGGTCAGCTATGGGTTGGCACTGACTCAATGGCACAAAATAAGAACAAGAAATGGACATTAATAGTTATTTTGTACTAGTTTGGGTTATACCATATCAATAAGCTTCTAAAAGCATAACCCTATTCACGCACACACCTACATAGTAGATGCTTAATCAATGCTGAATGCTCTTGAAAAACATGTGATGGCTTCATCATCACATCACTGACTTGAGGGTGCTTGAATTAGAAGGAGGCGGATTAGCTCACTTCCTGTCTCACTGATAGTTGTTCATGAAATAGTACGTATATTTATTCATCCAGTCAGTGGATATTGACAGTGTGACCACCTAACAACAACAGCTCAGAGATAGGACGCTAGTCTCCCAGGAAGACGGACATTCTCAAGGCTGTATTAAGGGTAGAAGATGAGGAGGAGAAGAAAGGATGGAGGTCACGTGGGGTGGTGATGAGTTAGATGGAAGAGAGTCAAGTGATGAAATTAAACATGGTCTAAAGATATTTGTTTTCTTTGATAAAAAAGGACATAAGCACCAAATGATTGGAGGGAATCAGACAAGTAAGTAGACATAATGAAGGTAATGAGGCATGTTTCTAAATGGAGGCTTCAGCTACCTAGTCCAGTGTCTTCATCTTGGGAAGCTGGTGGTTGTGTACAGGTAGTTCCTGGGTTGTGGATGTGCGACTTACAGACAACCTGGAATTATGTGCCAACCTGCATACAGAAACTCCTTTGTAATTGAGGCGCTGCATGTATGGGAGGGGGGAATGGAAGAGTCATGCTTTCATTTAAACAACAACAAAAAAAGTGTAGTATGATTTTGATTGGTCTGTCTTACTTGTTCTGCTTCGTTTTAAATGAGAATGAGAAAATTTGGGTTGATTAGTAAAGGTCAGAGCTTGAAAGGTGTATTGTGTATGTATGAGTGTTTAATATATTTTACAGGAGAATTGAGAAGCCAGTACAGCCACTTCCTATATGCTCCTTCCCCTAGAGATACAGAGATAGCGGCTGCTGCTGTGTCAACTCTGACTCATGATGACCTTTGCACAACAGAACTAAATGCCACTTGGTCTGTCAGCCTCATGATCACTGACATGCTCATACTCATCACAGCTTCCCCAAATACTAACATCTTATGTTGGAACAAGTGAGTAGGACATTTGTTACAATTAGTGAACGGTATTAACACATGGAGTAGGATGGAAATCCCAGAATGCTTAATTGTTCTCATTCCAAATCTACAGATGGACAAAAAAGCAGCTGTCTAGACAGAGCAAGGGATACTACCTGGTTGTTAATAAAGAAATGTGTGCATTGGATGAGCTATGGGATGACATCAAGGTTATTATCCATCAAGAAGTCATCACAAAAATAGGGGAGAAAGAAAAAGCCAAAATAGATGTCAGAAAAGACTCAGAAAACTGCACTAGAACATTGAGAAGCCAAAACAAAGGGAAGATATGTCTGAAGTAAAAAAGATAAACAGAAGATTACAAAAAGCAGCTCGAGAAGACAAAATAAAGTATTATAACAAAATGTACAAAGACTGGAGTCAGAAAATAAAAAGGGAAGATCTTAGTCAGCATTTCTCAAGCTGAAAGAATTGAAAAACAAATTCAAGCCTTAGGTTGCGATACAGAGGATATTATCGGTGAAATCTTGACTGATCCAAAAAGCATCAAAAAAGATAGAAAGAATACACAGAATCACTATGCCAGAAAGAATTGGCTGACACAGAATCATTTCAGGAAGTAGTATATAATGAAGAAACAATAGTACTGAAGGAAGAAGTTCAAGGTGCACTGACAGCATTAGGAAAAAATAAGACCCCAGGAATTCATGGCATACTGGTTGACATGTTTCAACAAACAGATGCAAAAAAAAAAAAAAACCAACAAAAAAAAACCAAACAAACAGATGCAGCCCTGGATGTGCTTACCAGGCTGTGCAAAGAAATTTGAAGGATGCTACCCGGCCAACTAACTGGAAGAGATCCGATTTATGTTCCCCAAAATAGTGATCCAGCAGAATGTGTAAATTACTGAATAATATCATTAATATCACATGCAGGTAAAATATTGCTGGAGATTATGTAAAAAAATGGTGAAAACACATATATCGATAGAAAATTGCCAGAAAGTCAAGCTGGAGTTAGGAGAGGCCGTGACACCAGAGATATATCATTGCTGATTTCAGAGGGATCCTGGCTGAAAGTGAGAGTGGCTCAGCACAGGGCAGTCTTCCATGCTGCTGTACATGGGATCGCTATGGGTCACAGGTAACTTGGGGCACATAAACAACAACAAAAACAACCATTCAGTAATTTTTATCTCAATGTGTTGTTATTGGTATGTGCCATTGAGTTGCCTGTGACTCACAGTGACTCTTTGTACAACAGCTCTGAAGCCCACCTTGTCCTGAGCCAGTCTCATGGACTCTGAAACACCTACCCCCATTGCCCCAGTTAATGTATCAATCCATCTCATGCAGGGTTTTCCTCTCCTGCACCGTTCCTTCACTTTTCTGAGCATGATGTCCATCTCCAAGATCGGTCTCTCCTGACCACATGCCCCAGGAATGTTAGTTGGAGCTTCAAAAGCCTAGCCTCTGAGGAGAAACTTGGTTTCTGCCTTTCCAAGGCAGACCTATTTGTTAACTTGATGGTCAGTCCCTTAGTTTTTGATCAAATCATACCAACTTTGTCTGTTGGTTTCTAGGCTCCTTTGATACATCTAATGGAGGTGGGATTTTTGCTTGTTTGTTTAGTTAGTTATTATTTATTGAGTTATTCTGTAGTTCTTTACTTCCTGGCACTAGAAACTTCTCCAGGTTCATTTTATAATATTGTATATTTGCTACCTAAGTCCTAAAGCCAACCATTTTTTCTGAGGAATCCTGGTTCATGTAGGGCGCTCTGGTGGTTTAGTGTTAAGGAGTTACGCTGCCATCTCAAAGATGGATTAGAATCTACTAGCTGCCTTTCAGGAGAAAGCTTTTAGGTGTCATTCATCTTCAAGTCTATGAGCTTCAGCACATTTCCCCCATCAATTCCATTTGTTGAAGTCATTTCACACTTTGTCATACAGTTAGATTTCCTTGTTACAGTCTATATTCCTTCCTGGTATTCCTGATCTCTTAAATGATTAAAAAATGGTATATATCAGGATTTACTTTTTCATTATGCAATTGTATGGATTTTAACAAATGCAGACTGTTATGTGAGTCTCATAAGAGCACCACGAAAAATAGTTTCAATACCCTAAAAATCCCCCTATACTTTACCTGGTCATTCCTTTTCTTTCTTTCCTCTGGATCTTTTTACAGTCTGTATAGCTTTGGATCTTTCAGAAAGTCCAGAAAGAAACTGGAATGACATAGAGTGCATGTATTTAATGTTGGATTCTCTTTATGAGAGGCAAAGAAGAGACTCTCGAATTGGGAAAGAAGAAAGGAGAACGTAGCCCTTCTTAATTTCAATTTGAAAATACTTGAGAGTGCTTTTCTTTTTAACTCGATCCTTACTCTCTGTTGTCTGTGTCTTCACGTATATGTGTGTGTGTATGTTTTCTTCAGAGTGTTTCGGATTATGGATGATAACAACAATCGAACCCTTGACTTCAAAGAATTTATAAAAGGATTAAATGATTATGCTATGGTCCTGGAAAAGGAAGAGGCAGAGGAGCTCTTCAGGAGATTCGATAAAGATGGAAATGGAACCATAGACTTCAATGAATTTCTTCTCACATTAAGAGTAAGTGACCACGTGAATCTGTGTATCTGCTGAGCTATGCGTTCTTGTGGCTTGTTGGGTGTTTTTAGGTTTTATTTTCAGAAGCTGTTAGTAGATTCTGGAAGGGATGGGTTGGAAACCTGAAAACGTGAAAAGTCTAGGGACTTTCTGAAGTAATCATAATGCCTTCCATTTGATAGCGTGTGAACAATTTCACAGTCCTGAGAAGCATATTTCATTATGTATGATGGGAAAAAAAATCCCATTACTCACACACATTTGTGCATGTTTTTTCCCCCTTCTCTAGCCTCCAATGTCCAGGGCCCGAAAAGAAGTAATTATGCAAGCTTTTAGAAAGTTAGACAAGACTGGGGATGGTGTTATAACAATTGAAGACCTTCGGGAGGAGTATAATGCCAAACATCATCCAAAGTACCAAAATGGAGAGTGGTCAGAGGAGCAAGTGTTCAGGAAATTTCTGGATAACTTTGACTCACCTTATGACAAAGACGGGTTGGTAAGTGAAAGAACTTAATTTAAGTGAAAAGTCTTCTATACACGTCTAAGGTGTAAATGGGAAATTAGTCTAACATCTTAAAATCTTTATTATATTCGTTGTAAATAAAAGAGAAAGAAAATATTCCCAGAGGGATCATACAGAGGGTTGAGAATTAAAATACACCTCCCACAAACACACACTAGTTTTTATTCAAGTAATATAGTATCATAGGATGAGGGATGCCATTGCT
>NW_006400120.1:66043-67991 GCF_000299155.1 Elephantulus edwardii
TCCTGGTTCATGTAGGGCGCTCTGGTGGTTTAGTGTTAAGGAGTTACACTGCCCTCTCAAAGATGGATTCGAATCTACTAGCTGCCTTTCAGGAGAAAGATGGACAATCTCTTCCCATATGTTTTACTGACTTTGAAAATCTGCTGGAGGCTTAGATCTGAGGTGGTTATGACTCCATGGTATGTAACAACATAACTAATTCCTTTTATTACAGAGTGGTATTAGAAATCATCGCTTGGATTCTAGGTGTGGTCATCGCTACTGGGGAGATTGTTGCACAGACTATTGTTTTAGGCCGAATCATGTGACAGAACAACAAATAAGGTTACTGTGTATATACATGTAATTAAAGAATCTGTGCCTTTGAATTATGGTGTTGATGAAGAATATTGAATACTGCAAGTGAACAATCAAATTTGTCTTGAAAAAAGTACAGGCAGAGTGCTCTGTGGAGGCAGGGATGGTTAGGGTTTTTTTTAAATTTTTATTTTCTTTTAATGAAAGTTTACAGAGACTTAGGGTTTCCAGTCATTCATTGTTGCACTTTTCTCCCTGCCGAACTCCCTCCTCCCCAAATCACTCTTTTTCTTGAAAAGTAAAAGAAAAATTATTGCATTGTTATGCAGTCCCTCCCCCCCAAGTCCACTCCACTGTGCAGCCTTCATTCTGGACTCCTGTCATGACAATAATACCCAATCATATAACCCTTTTAAACTGTTCTCTCCCTCTTCTGTCTCCTCCTTCTCTGTCTTCCCTCAACCCCAGTGTCTGAAATTGCTAGCTCTAAGAGAGATGCAAATCAAAACAATTATGAGATATCATCTCACCCCAGTAAGAATAACAAAATTTACCAAAACAGCAAACTTCAAATGCTGGTGAGATTGTGGAGAAACTGAAACCCTTATTCACTGTTGATGGGAGTGTAAAATGGTGCAACCACTATGAAAGGCTGTATGGCGCTTTCTCAAAAAGTTGGAAATAGAAATACCATTTGACCCAGCAATTCTATTACTGGGAATTTACCCTAAAGAAACCATAATCACCACCCAAGCAGATACATGCACACCCATGTTTATTGAGGTTTTGTTTGCAATAGCAAAGAGCTGGAAACAACCCAAATGCCCATCAACAAGCAAATGGATAAAGAAGCAGATATTCACACAATGGAATACTATACAGCATGGAAAGACAAGGAAATCATGAAAGATTATGCAAAGTCAATGACCCTAGAAGACATTATGCTGAGTGAAATATCCTAGTCACAAAAGGACAAATATTGCATAGGGCCACTATTGTAAAACAGGATGGTGAGATTTTTGTCCACCGTAATTTGGACATGCTATCAGGAGAGGCTTTCCCTGTAGAAGGACATCATGCTTGAAAAGTAGAGTCTACAAAATAGAAGAAAACTTTCAACGAGGTGATTTAACGTTTTGACTGCTACAGTGACTTGAGCACAGAAGAGGTTTTGAGTGCAGCACAGGGTTGGACAAGCTTTTAATTCTATTGTGTATGAGATACTATGAGTCGGAGTCAACTCAACAGCATTTAACAACAACAACATGTTTATATAAAACCCTCTGTATCTCTATGAAATGAAACATGAGTTCAGGTTGAAGTCTCTGCCTCTACTTCATTAACACATGGCTATCTTTACCATGCTTATCCTCCTCCAGTTATCCTTGCATTTCTGTCCAGTAGGGAAATGGGTACCAGCCTTTTGGTATCCATTTGCTTAATTGTTTAATCCCAGTATATACTCTCAGCAATGTCAGAATTGTTGGTCTATACACACGTGGGGAAGAACTTGATAAATAAGAGCGTTAGACTCGTGCACTGCTCTTTTTGTCTTTAAGCTTTTAGGTGTCATTCATCTTCAAGTCTATGAGCTTCAGCACATTTCCCCCATCAATTCCATTTGTTGAAGTCATTTCACACTTTGTCATAC
>NW_006400120.1:69826-70959 GCF_000299155.1 Elephantulus edwardii
TGGGTTCAGGATCAGGTCTGGAGTAAAACTCAGTGTTAGGGTTACCTATTGGAAAGGGAGCAAACCCATTCCTCCTTGGGAATCCTTGAATTCCTGTTGTTGAGCCTTGATCTTCACTGAAGACCAGTCATCAACTGTTTAACTGTTCAATTATCAATAAACAGAGGTCTGTAGAAGGCCATAGCGGCCCTCCTCCGAGTGATCCGCTGCTCCCGCAGTTCACCACGATGTCTCCCACACCCAGCCACATTCTAATGAACTACACTATAAAAGTACTGTCATCACTTTGATTGTCAGTTTGGTGCGCTGTGGTGTCTTAGATGTTGTTATGATGCTGGGAGCTGCAGCATGGTATCTCAGATGCAAGCAGGCTTGCCCACAACCTACAGGGTTCAACAGAGCTTCCAGACTAACACAAGAAAGACTTGGTGGTCTGCTTCCAAAAATTAGCCAGTGGAACCCAGCGGATCCCAATAGAATATTCTCTCATGTTGTCTGGAAAATGAGCTTCCTAGGCTGGAAGGCATTCAAAATTCATGGAAGCTGCAGTGATGAACTCAAGCTGACCAGCGATCATGAAGACAGAGGAAGACAAGGCAGACTTTTTTCTGCTGTATATGGATTTGCTGCAAGTTGATGGCAACCTTCCGTAGGATAGAAGAGAGTAGATTTAGTTCCAAAATGAGACCATGATTCCATTTTGTTGAATATGCTTCTTAGGATGGCACGGTGCCCTTTACATTTCTGTTTGTGACATCCTTGACCATCACCCTTTTCTGTGTAGAAATACACAGATTACAAAGGAGACTTTTCAGTCAAGAGAATACTTGAGATTAAATTGCATTTCCAATCTACAGTGGATTTAAAGATGTATGTTGTTAAGTGCCATCGAGTCTCTGGCGACTCAGAGCAACCCTATGAATGAAAGACCTGGACACTTGTAAAACATTTGTCCTCTCTCCAGGTTCATAGGGTTTCCAGATGCAAGCTATTTATGGAAGTGGATGCCACTCCTGCTTCCAAGCTTGTTTTAATAGGGGAGCTCCACCAAACACTGTCCACCATCGGTAACCATTATCACATTTGACACATCAGTGTCACAGTGTTCAGCTTCACAGAAACCACAAGTTACT
>NW_006400120.1:71339-122059 GCF_000299155.1 Elephantulus edwardii
AAAAAAAAGAAAGAAAAAACGCAACTGCCTCCTTCATTATTAACTAGCATCTCCAAGTCAAAGACACATGGTTTTGTCTTTAACTTTAAAGATAAGAAATTATACCTCTGTGGCTGGCAAAGTAGAAGGTCTGAAAATGAAGCAAACCCTCGATGACATAGATTGATAGACTGATTTACTAGCTGAAATATTTCCATAAGCACGTAGATGTTGTTGTTATTGTTATGTGCCATCAAGTCACCTGTGACTTATGGTAACCCTATGTAAAATAGCTCTAAATCCTGCCCTGTACTGAGCCAGTCTCACTGTCTCCAACACACCTACCCTCATTAGCCCAGTTACTATATCAATCCATCTCATTTCGGGTCTTCCTCTCCTACTCTGTCCCTCCACCCTTCCAAGCATAATGTCCTTCTCCAGGGACTAGTCCATCCTGGCCACATGCCCAAAGTATAGGAAATGGAGCTTCAAAATTATTACCTCCAAGAAGCAGCTTTGTTTCACCCTCTCTAGGATAAACCTGTTTGTTCTCTTGGCAGTCCATGGTGTTGTCAAGACTCTTCTCTAACACTGCAACTCAAAGGTATCAATTCTTCTGTCATCCTTGGTCATTGTACAACTCTCTGATGCCTGGATTAGGTGTGCTTTAGTTTCCAGACTGACATCATTGCTATTTAGTACTCTGGAGAGGTCTCTGACAGAAGCTTTTACCAGAGCAATTTGCCTTTTTATTTCTTGACTGCTGGTGCAGTCAAGATTGTGGAGCTGAGCAAGTTGAAATTGTGGAGATAGTGGACTCAAATAAACAATGGTCTTGTAGCTGGTGAAGGCCAGGACAAAATTGTTTTTAGTTATAGGTAAGGCTGCCATGTATCAGTCAACTTGAAGGTAACTAACAACAATAATAAGTCTGTCTAGCCAGAGATGGAAGTGTAATTGTGTAATTTTTCATGTAGCAACAACCAATAAGTGGACATTTTCACCCACAGCCTGTTTGGCATCTGTGTGTCTTGAAGACTGTGTTGATGGTGAGGGTTCCTCCTTGACCATAGTCAGCAGCTGTAGAACCCAGAATGATCTGGACAAGAGGAGGAAGTGGGCCACCAGGGAGAGGAAACAAGCCTGTCTCCTTTTTAAGGAAATTTCCCCTAACTTTTCCCGTGAAAATTTATGGTGAATTCTGTCAGCCGAGAGTGAGAAAATGGGGAAGACTTTTAGACAGAACACTTTCCTGTGCTTCCTACTGACTCGTCTTTAGTCATGGACAGACATCGAAAGTGGAACGGATTGTAGAAGCAGATAAGTCTCAGTGCTCAGGGCAGCAGGGCAGCAGGGCAGCAGCCATGTGTTTCCTTGCATTATTGCTCACCTTTGATGTCTGAGATGTCAGTGGAAAAAGAGTCAACGGCTATTTCCCTAAATTAGCCCAACTCGCCTGGGATGGCAGGGTGCCTTTGCCTTCTTTGTTGCAGGTGGTTCCTTCTCGTTGCCAGGGGAAACCTCAGCGGCCCTTTTTCTCTCACCCTGGACAGAGCAGCCGGTTGATGAGTTGGCGGCTGATTTCAAGTCCCCACTCCCACCCCTTTGACATTTAGCTTAACAAGTCATGTTAAGCTCTCAGCACTCATAAAGGTTGTTGAGGGATTTATTTTACTTTTTTTTTTTTTTTAGCAGTTACAACATGTGATAACCACCAGGTTCTCATGGGTACTATATTAATAAACACAATTCCTTGAGTGGTGCAAATGATTATGTTCAACTTGTAACTTAAAAGTTTAAAAGTTACATGTACTTTACTCAAGCCCCTCATTGTTGTTGTAATTTTATCAATCTTGTTGACAGTCTTCCTGCCCAATGCATGTAAGATGAAGTTTTACCACCCTGAAGTTTTACTTTCTCTGAGGAACACTTTGGTTGCAAGGCAGACATATTTGTTCTTTTGGTAGTCCATAAGATATTCAGTACCAATACAATTAACTTTTTAAAGATCATATAGATATAAATAAATTTAAATAAATATATAAAACAAAGGATGATAAACTTTTCAGTGAGCAACCAAGTTGTAAATGTCTTGGGCCATTCAGCTGCAGATACAAAACTCTGCCCTTATAGCTAGGAAGTAGTCATAGACTATATGTGTAAATGAATTGGTGTGTCTATGTACTAATAAAACTTTATTTATATAAAAGCAGTCAGTGGATTGAATTGATTCTGTGGGACAAAGACCTAGTGATCTGTTTCCCTAAAAGATTAGGATCAAGAAAACCCTATGAAATGGTTCTATGCCCTATCCATGGTTCTTATATTGCCACCAGTTGGAACTGGCTTGATGACAAAATGTTTGGGAACTTTTTGTTAATTATTATTAATACCTAGGATTCTTGGTGATACAATGGTGAAACTTGGCTGCCAACTGAAAGGTCAATGGTTTGAGCCCACCAGCAACTATAAAGGAGAAAGATAGGGTAGTTGGTTTCTATAAGGATTTCTAGGCTTGAGAAATCCTATAGGGAGGTAGGGATGATAGAAGGAGAATTGATGCCTTTGAGCTATGGTGTTGGAGAAGAGTGTTGAATCATGGACTGCTAGGAGAACAAACAGGTTTGTCCTGGAGAGGGCGAAGCCGGAGTCCTCCTTGGAGTCAAGGATTCTGAAGCTTCGTCTGACATATTTTGGGCATGTTGCAAGGAGGGACTGGTCCTTGGAAAGGGACATCATGTTTGGGAGAGTGGAGGAGTGGAAGACTCTCAATGAGATGGATTGATTCTGTGAGTGGTGTGGTGGGAATGAGTGTGTTTGAGACCATGAGGTTGGCACAGGATAGAATGGTGTTTAGGGCTCTTGTACATAGGGTCGCTATGAGTCGCAAAAGACTCAATGGCACATAACAACAACAACAACTGCCCAGTAGAGTGGGCCATGATTCAGTGGTCTTGGGTTTGGTTTTGTTTGTTTATACTGATACTCAGCTCTGCCAGTGCACCACCATCCCCCAGGCAGAATGCTTAATAATGCAGATTCAGATTGCTGAATGGTCATACAGAACCAATAGATTCAAGTTTCTCTCGGTGGAGCCCAAGAGTTTATAATTTTAATAACTGCACCATATAAATCTGATACACATTTATATTTAACATCTGTAACTTTGAAAGATTCAGAAATACTTATTTTAATTACAAAATATAATACACTCACGAATGTCATGTAGTATAGTAGTGGAGCTTGGTGACATTTACTGAGCAAGTATAATTTGCGAGGCATTGTGCAAAAGCCTTTACAGGGATTATCTCATTTAATAGACTTGTTGAAAATGTTTCTCAGAAGCAGTGTGTGATTTAAACCTTTGTATTTCCAGTCCTGTTTGAACTATACCAGGAACTGCTCACATAAAGGAGCCTGATGGCACATTCTTTGTGAAAGTGAATAAGAGCTGTAAATTTATTTACCTTTTGCAAATTGAGTAGTTTTGTACATTAGGACTTCTGAGGGTAAATAGCTACACTGGAAACCTAGGGTTTAAAAAAAAAGTATCATTGATATGCAAATAAGAATTGAGAACAATGGAAACAAGTTTGCATAACTCCTGGTCAAGTATGACTTTCCAATTTGGGAAATTTTAAATAATCTAGAGTAAGTGCTCAAATACTCCTTGAGGCTTTCAGAGTTTGCAGCAGTCCTGGAGTTAAATGTTACAGCTCCTGTACTAAAATCCCATGTTCTAGTCTCAGCCTTATGAACCATCTGGCTTGGTTACCAGAAGGCATTTTGATGGAGCTATGAAGCAACTTCATGGTGTTTGAGTCAGACTTTGCTCTGTTTTTATTCGACCTCTAAACTTTACCTGGTAGGCAACTCTGGTTGTCTATTGGGAGCAGAGTTGCACTCCCAATTTAAAGGCAGATAGTTTTAATCTCCCAGCTGCTCCTTGGGATAAAGATGGACAGTCTCCTCATGTGCATTTGACAGCCTCTGAAAACCCACTGGAAGGTCAGCTATGACTGGATTCTGACTTGACAGATATGAGAATGAGTGAGAAAATTCTACTGTTACTGACTGAGACTTTCAATTCCCACTATCATAATATCTATGTTTTGAATTTTTCCTAAGCATTGGATTAAGTGGCAAATAGCTGCACTGCCATCCCAAAGGCATGTGGTTCAAATCCACCAGCTGCTCCATGGGAGAAGGATGGACAATCTACTCCCATGTGATTAACTGTCTCTGAAAGCCCGCTGGAGGATCAGCTATGGGTTGGTTCTGACTCTATGGTACACAACAACAGCTAGATTAAAAAAACAGTTCCAGTTTCATTCATAAAACTTTTTTAAAACATTTTTTATTGGTTTGCATATAATCATTCATATACATCATGTTTTGTACAAGGACTTTGTCTTATATAATCATTGGTATGTTGTTACATTGAGTCACTTGAAACTCAAAGTGACCATATGCACAGTAATTTTGAACCCTGTTCTCTCCTGAGCCAATCTCATTGTCTCTGACGTATTTACCTTCATTATCCCTGTTATTGTATCAATTCATCTCATCCAAGGTCTTCCTCTTCTGTGCTGTCCCTCAAGCCTTCCAAGCATGATATCCTTCTCCAAAGACTGGTCTTTCCTACCTTCATGTGAGATGCAGTCTCAAAATCTTTGCCTCCAGGGAGCAGCTTGCTTTCATCATCTCCAGGACAGACTTGTTAGTTCTCTTGGCCATTCATGATATGTGCAATACTCTTCTACAGCACCACAACTCAAAGGCATCAATTATTCTGTCATTCTTGGTAATTGTTCACCTCTCGATGCATAGCAAGTAATTGTGAAAACTATGGCCCGGATTGGCACATCAACAGAGAACTGCCAGAAGTGCAGGCTTGGTTTAGAAGAGTCCATGGTTCTAGGGATATTGTAGCTAATGTCAGATGGAGCTTGGCTGAAAGCAGGGAGTACCAGACGAATGTATATCTGTGTTTCATTGACTATGCAAAGGCATTTGACTGTGTGGATCACAACAAACTGCGGCTGACTGAGAAGAATGGGAATCCCAGAACACTTAAGAGTGCTTATGCAAAACTTACACTTGGACCAGGAGGCGGTTGTGAGAACAGAGCAAGGAAACACTGCGTGGTTCAAAATTGGGAAGGGTATACACCAGGTATGTGTTCCATCTCCATACCTTTTCAGTCTATGTGTGGAACAGATTATCCGAGAGGCTGGGCTGTATGAGGAGAAGTGTGGCATCAGGATTGGTGTTATGCAGATGTCACAACCCTGCTTGCTGAAACTGAGGAGGACCTGAATGCTTGCTGCAGAAGGCCAAGGACTGCAGCCTTCAATATGGATTGAAGCCCAACATCAAGAAAACAAAGATTCTCACCGCTGGGCCAATTGGCAGCATCATGATAGATGGTAAAGAATTTGAGATTGTTAACAGCTTTAGTTTGCATGGCTCCACAATCAACTCTTAGTACCAGCAGTCAGGAAATAAAAAGACAAATTGCATTGGGAAAGTCGGCTGTCAGACACCTCTCCAAAGTACTGAAGAGCAATGGTGTCAGTCTGGAGACTAAGGTGCACCTGATACAGGCCATGGTCTTTGAAATTACTTGCTATGTATTGGAAAGCTGGACAATGACTAGGGATGATAGAAGGATAATTGATACCTTTGAGCTGTAGTGCTAGAGAAGAGTATTGAATACACCATGGACTGCTAAGAGAACAAATAAGTTTGTCCTAAAGAGGCTGCTCCTTGGAGACAAGAATTCTCAAGCTTGGTCTGACATACTTTGGACATGTTACAAGGCTAGATCAGTCCTTGGAGAGCAACATGCTTGGGAGGGTGGAGAGACAGCTAAGAGAGGAAGACCTTCAATGAGATAGATTGATTCAGTGACTGGGGTAATGGGGGTAAGTATGTCAGAGACCATAAGATTGGCACAGGATAGAGTGGGCTTTAGGACTGTTGTACATAGGAACATTATGAGTAGTAGGCGACTCGACAGCACATAACAACAACAACAATGGTCTGGATCAAGCACACCTCAGTCTCTAGACTGACATCCTTGCTCTTCAGTACTCTGGGGAGGTCCCTGACAACAGATTTCCTAACATAGCTTGTCTTTTGATTTCCTGACTGCCAGTGCCAAGAGTGTTGATTGTGGAACCAAGCAAGCTGTAATTGTTTAACAATCTCAGTCACTCAGTCACTTCTACATCTATCATGAAGTTGCCAATTGGTCCAGTGGTGAGAATTTTTGTTTTCTTGATGTAGAGCTTTAATCCATATTACAGACTATAGTCCTTGACCCTTTGCAGCAAATGCTTCAGGTCCTCTTTAGTTTTAGCAACTAAGGTTGTGTTATCTGCATAATTGAGGTTGTTGATGAGTCTTCCTCCTATCCTGGTGCCACATTCTTCCTCATAAAATCCAACCTCTCAAATGATCAGTTCTGTATGTTGTTGTTATGTGCTGTTGAGTCACCTGAGACCCATAGCGACCCTGTGTACAGCAGCTCTGAACCTTTCCCTGTCCTGAGATAGTCTCACTTATTCTACACACTAACTCCCATTGCCTCAGTCACTGTATCAATTCATCTCATCCAGGATCTTCCTCTTCTGAACTGTCTGTTCACCCTTCTGAGCATGATGTCCTTCTCCAAGGACCAGTTTCTCTTGTCCATGTGTCCAAAGTATGTGTCACAGAGCTTCAAAATCCTAGCCTCCAAGGAGACACTTGGTTTCACCCTCTCTAAGACAGACCTGCTTGTTTTCTTGGTGGTCCAAGTCCACACTCATCATAAAGCTCTGCTTCCCTAATGATCTGTTCCACGTATAGATTGGAAAGGTTGCATCCCTGACACACCCCTTTCCTGATATTGAACCATCGAGTAGAATATGACTCATCGTGACTCTATGTACAATAGATCTGAATCTTGTCCTATCCTGTGCCATCTTCATCTTCTCTGACGTACTTGAATACATTGCTGCAGTCACTGTGTCAGTCCAACGTGCCGAGGGTCTTCCTCTCTTTCGCTAGTCATCCACCTTTTCATGCATGATGTCTTTTTTTAATGAATAGCCTCTCTTAACAACATGCCCAAAGTAAGTGAGGTGAAGCTTCACTGTCTTTCCCTCTAAAGAATCCTCTTATTCCTCTTTCTCCAAGACATATCTGTTAGTTCTTTTGTCAAGCCATGGGATTTTTAGTGCTTTTACCAACACCACAACTCAAAGACTTCAGTTCTGTTTTTGTCATCTTTATTAATTCCCGGCTTTCAGATGCATAACAAGTGACTGAAAATACCATGGCCTGAATCAGGTGCACCTTAGTCTTCACATCATTGCTCCTCAGTAATTTGGAGCAGTCCTGACAGCTGATTCCCTTGGTGTGTCATAAACACCTGATAATTGCATAGTTCTTCCCATTCACACCCACAATGGCTAGAAAAGCCTTAGGAAACAAGTCACTAGTAGTACAGTTAGATTACCAGTTATGTACTATTGATACACAAATAGAACGGTATCCATTTTGGCTTTATTGACTATGCAGACTTTTTTTATGTTTTTAAAGCTAGTTTTACTAGTTAAATTATTTTTTGTTTGTTGTCTTCCTTTTTAAAATTTTTTTAATTATTATTAATTTTAATGAAAATTTACAGAGATTTTGGATTTCCATTCATTCATTGTTGTACTTTTCTCCCTGCCCATCCCTCCCCTCCGGTTCATTCTTCTCTTTGAAAAGTAAAAGAAAAATTCTTTCATTGTTATACAATCCCTCCCTCCAAATCCACTCCATTATGCAGCCTTTTTTCTGGACTCCTGTTACAACAATAATACCTAATCATATATCCCTTTTAAACAGTTCTCTCTCTCATCTGTTTCAGTGCAGTATGCATAATTTATCCCATCTTTCTCAGTGTCCCCAACCCATATGTCAGTCCTGTTTTACAACAGTGACACTATGCAGTATTTGTTCTTTTATGACTGAGGTATTTCACTCAGCATAACGTCCTCCAGGGTCATCCATCTTGAATAATATTTCATGAGTTCCTTGTTTTTCAATGCAGCGTAGTATTCCATTGTGTGACTATACCACAGCTTCTCTATTCATTCATTTGTTGATGGGCACTTAGGTTGTTTCCAACTCTTTGCTATTGTGAACAAAGCTAGGACAAACATGGGTGTGCATATATCTGCTTGGGTGGTAGTTATTATTTGTTTGAGGTGTATTCCAAGTAGTGGAGTTGCTGGGTCAAATGGTATTTCTATTTGCAACATTTTGAGAAAGCGCCATACTGCCTTCCATAGTAGACATTTGGTTATGTGTATCATAACAAGTTTGAACAACAGTCATGTTAACAGGTTTTCCTATATGCATATAGATATTATCTTATAATTGACAACATTGCATTTCCGGATAACTTGAAATGTTTTTCATTCCCTGCATAGTATACCATATAGTTATCTGATTCAAAGTGGCCAAAGCTGGTCCATCTTATCTCACTAATGCCAGTATGTTGATATTCATGCTTTTCATTTTATTTTTAACAATTTCCAGTTTTCCAACATCAAAGCTATGTGCATTCCATATTCAAATTATTAAAGGATACCTGTTATTGTTTTTCCTCATTTCAACTGACTTCCAATCAGGGCTCTACCACTACACTACTATAACAATCCTCATTCCTTTATTGTTCATAGAGTTTTCAAAGGCCTGTTATTTAGGAAGAAGATGGCTCATCCTGCTTCCTAGTCTGTCTTAATTAGGGAGCTCCACCAAAATCTGTCCTCCATGGACCCTTATGGCATTTGACACACCAGTGGACCTGAAGTACTTGTTCCAAAAGATCAAGGAATGCAGCCTTTGGTATGGATTGCATCTCAATATCAAGAAAACAAAGATTCTTACCATTGGACTGATAAGCAGCTTCGTGATGGATGGTGAGGAGATTGAAACTGTCACCAGCTTCATCTTGCTTGGATCCTCAATGAACATCCTTGGTACCAGCAGTCAGGAAATAAGGAGACACATTGCACTGGGAAAATCTGCAGTTACGGGTCTTTCCAAATTATTGAGGAATACTGATATCAGCTTAAGGACTAAGGTGCATCTGAGTCAGACCACAGTCTTTCCGCTCATTTGCTATGCATCTGAGAGCTAGGCAATGAATAAGAATGACAGAAGATGAATTGATTCTTTTGAGCTGTGGTGTTGAAATAGAGTGCTGACCATCCCGTGGACAGCCAAGAGGACAAGCAGATATGTCTTGGAAGCGGGTGCAGCCGGAGTGCTCTTTTGAGGCAAGAATGATGAGACTTCACTTCACATACTTCGGGCATGTTGCTAGGAGGGGCTATTCCTTAGAGAGGAGCAAGATGCTGGGAAGTGTGGAGGTTTGTTGAAGGACTCGAGGAAAGCTAGGCAAAGGACTGTTAAAATAGGTGTGGAAATATTGTTAGATCCTGTTAATTATGATTCACAGTGACCCTGTGAACAGCAGATCTGAACCTTGCCCTGACCATCCTCAAGATCTCTTAAATGTTCGAGTCCACTGATACAGTCACTGTGTCAATCCATTTTCTTGGGAGGCTTCCTCTCTTTCACTGATCCGCTACCGTTGTTAGGATATGATGTCATCTTCCAAGGACTGTACCCCCCACCCCAACACAGCCAAAGTATGTAAGATGAAGTTCACCATCCTTGCTTCTAAGGAGCATCCTGGTTTGATATTATGTGCTATCAAGTCACAACTGACTCGTAGTTGACCCTCCAGTAAGTTGTCAGAGACAATGAATAACATGAGAGGAGATAGTCCATTTCCCTCCACAGAGTGGATTTGAATTGTGTAACTTCAGGTAGGAAGCCCAACTCTTTACCCTCCTCAGCCACCAGAGTTGGCTGGTTGAGATACTCACATTTAATAATTACCACCTTTGGTAAAACAAGTAAGCAGACAGAAAAATAACAGTAAGAACAAGGTTAAAAGAAGAATCGATTTGAGAGCAGGTTTTAATTTCAGTTAATGCCGTGAGCATATATCGTTGCACTTACAAACTATTAATAGCCACAGCTTAATTATTAATTCTACTATTTTAATTTGCTATTTTTGAAAAGGTAAGGGAGAAAACTATAGAGTGGATGCTATAACTTTTAAAAAGAAACGTTCCTGTATCATTTCAGCCAAAAAATGGTAAGAGAGCTAATCAGCTTGATTCTTGGAAAAGCTGGGCATGTTCACAGAGATCTGGTTCGAGTGGAGTCCTTGTCATGAACTAGAAAGTGATTTTGAATTCTTTATCAGCTATACTTTTTGAAATGAAAAATAAATCACTTATGAGCACTGAAATGTGAGGATCCACTAGGGAACAATGAATTTCCAAGAACGCCAGGGTCCTTAGAGATGTGTCTTCTCATATAAACACACTCCCATTGTAGTAGGCTAAAATGTGCCACTACCCTCTGTACACTTCCCACCCCAAGATGTGTCCATTCCTTAATGCCCGGAATCTGTGATTATTACTTTTTTTTTTTAAATAGAGGACATTAATTACCTTAGTAATTAAAGGGGCTTGCTATGCGTCATAGCTGACTCAGTGGCACACAACACCAACAAGAATCTTAAGAGAAAATCCTGGATCATTCCAGGGGGCTCTATCTCTACATGCTATATACAGTATGTGTCCTTGTAAGATAAAGGCAGAGAGAGAGTAGATGCTGGTACACACAGGGGAGAAGGTGAAGCAAATGCTGAATCCAGACTGATGCTGCCTCAGACCAAGGCATGCCAGGAACCTGAAGCTTGAAGATTGTTGTTATGTACTGTTGTGTTAGACCAAAGCTATAGCTGAACCACCAGAGGGCTTTTACACAGGAGGAAGATTGCCCAGCTTTCTCCTGAGGAGTAGCTGGTAGATTGAACTGTATGCCTTTGGGTTGGCAGTGAAACTCCTTACCATTTTGCCACCAGAAGCTAGAAAAGTCAAGAAGCAGATTTCCCCCCACAGCCTCTAGTGAGAGTGGTAACTCAATAAAAAGAAAATAAATCCATAAAATCAAATCAGTAAAAGTGTCTGTTGACACTTTCATCTTCAACATCTTGCCTCCAGAAGTGTGATAAAATTTCTCTTCTGTAAACCACTGAAATGGTGGTAATTCTTTGCAAGTCCTAAGAAATGATGCCCATTTTGGTTCCAGAAGTGTAACAAATCCCCAGAAACACGTAAGTGGCTTTGGAGTTGGGTAATAGGCAGAAGCTGGAGGAGGAATTCTGAGTTCCCTGATAGGAAAATAAAAGGCCTAGGTTTCCTCAGAGAGACCATTTGTAGAACTATCAATTTCAAATGTGCTTCTGGTCAGGTAGAAAGAAGGAACAGGTTCTTGAAAATGGGCCAAGGTAAGCCTTGTTATTTCTGACCCTTCATTGCATTTCTGAGACAGCAGATACGGTGGGAAGACAATTTTTGTTTTTCTCCTGTGAAGCACTTAGTGGATTCAAACTGCCGGAGAGACAGGACCTTTGGGTTAACAATGCAACTCTCCACAGAATGTGCTACCAGAGCTTCCTAAATGTGTGCTATCCTTCCTTCCACTGTTATGTGTAGTGTTAGAAAAAATGAACCCAGCTGTTTCCTCCAGTTGTGTGGAAAGCAGTACTGGGAAATCACACAGCTTACTAGTTAGCTAAGGAGATATGCAAATGTTGAACCCTGATTTCTTCTGATTGCTTAGTGTAAAATGCAAGAGGAAAGAGATAAATTGAGGGAGGAACTGTCAAGGAAAATGGGAACCAGAAACTTGATAATTTGGAAATTTCTCAACCTCTCTACACCACAAAGATGTTTAAAATTTAGAGATAAAAGAAAGCATGCTCTGGAGATGGACAATGGGTGGGCTAGACAACCTTTTAATGACTAGATTGCCATGGCATTCCTAGACCGACTCAGTCATCTCCATGGACATTAATCGTAGAGAGATGAGTTCTCTCAGAAAGATCTGTGAAGGACTCTCTTTTCTAAGGACATGAAACCCCATGGCATTCAAGGGACTTCCACAAACTGCCAGGTGGATGAAAAGGACAGAAATTGGACACAGTAAAGACTCCTTTAGAGAAAGATATTATGCTCAGAAGGGTGGAGGGACAGAGCAGGAGAGGAAGATCCTGGTTGATTTGGATTGATAGAGTAACTGGGCCAATGGGAGGAGGTGTGTTGCAATTAGTGAGACTGGCTCAGGACGGGGCAGGCTTCAGAGCTGTTGTACATAGGGTTGCTAAGGGTCATAGGCCACGCGACAGCACGTAGCAGTGACAACAACAACAAAGCCTCCTTGGACTGTACAAACTGACTGATACAAAGACTTAGTTGAAAAATTGTTCAAGGGAAAATAAAATCAACACATCTCACTGATGTTGAGTTGGAACCAGCTGATAGCTGATCCTCCCCAGGGCTTCTGAAACTGTAGATATTATAGGAAGAGAGTTCCTATCTTTCTATCATTCTCTTGTGAAGTGCCTAGTGGATTTGAACTAACACAGAGAAGGGACCTTTAGGTTAAGAGTGCAACTTCCTATGGACCACGGCACCAGAGCTCCCTAAAGCTGTGCTGTCCTTCCAGAAAAAGGATTTCTCAGAGCCTCAAGAAGGCTCAGAGGACAAAACTGAAAGCCAGCCAGCAGAGCCTGAGCCATGGAGGACTATTGTCAGAGCTTCAAGTCTAATAAGATTTTCATTGCTGATTTTGAACTTACTTGAGATCAATAATCTCTTTATTTCACTATCTCTCTCTTTTTTTTTAGAATGGGAGCATCAGTAACTGCTATCCTATGCCTGTGCATCATTATATTCTGGACATTAAGAACTTACTTGATTGTTAGTTTCATAAGCCCACAGTTGTTTTGGCATGTGCCATTGATTCAATGACTTGCAGCCACTGGATGAACTACAGATCTGAACCTTGCCCCATCCTGTGCCCCCCTCCTCATTTCTACTTGAGCCCATTGTTATAGTTACTGTGTTAATCCGTCTTGTTGAAGGGCTTCCTTTCTTTCTTTGCCCTTTCATCTTTCAATTTCCCCTGGGATCGAGCCTACCTAGAGCCTTATCCAATTTCAGATGATTTAGAGATTTAGGATTTTTAGGGGAAGATACTAGGATAGCATTTTGGACTTGAATGAAGACTTTTGGTAATCTTTTAATGGGATGGATGCATTTTGAATGTGGGATGGGCATCGATTTTCCCCAATAAGAAGGTGGACTGTGGTGAGCAGGAAAAAAAAAAGACTTCTAAAGAGTCAACTTCTTTCCAACTCTTTGTGGAAGTATCTACATGGCAAAAGAGTTTTACTTTATGTGGCAAAAAAAATGTTAGCCTAGTGGACAGAAAGGTTGGTGATTTTAGTCTGTGACTCTTAAGCCTGGTTTTAACTGTTTTTGGTCATTCTTCTAAGTGGTATAGCACTGGTCTGTTCATTTGCTGTACAGAGGCAACTCAGGGTTGTTGTGATGCTGAACACTGTGACACTGATGTGTCAAATGTGATAATGGTTACGCATGGTGGACAGTGTTTGGTGGAGCTCCCTGATTAAAACAAGCTAGTAAGCAGAGTGGAATCCACTTCCGAAATAGCTTGCTTCCAGAAACTCTATGAAAGTGGAGAAACAATGAAAGTTATACAAGTGTTCAGGTCTTTCATTCATAGGGTCACTATGAGTCGTCTATGACTCGATGCCCTTAACAACAACAAGAACAAGAACAACAACAACAACAACAACAACATAAGATAACATTACGATCTTGAGACTCAGCTCGATTAATTGCTGCTAAATTGCCAATTGATAGCTGACCCTTTAGTGGATTTTCAGAGGCTGTAAATCACACAGGAGGAGATTCCTCATCTGAAGCACATGCCTTTGGGTTGGCACTACAACTCCTTATACACTTGGCCACCAGAGCTCCTTAAAGATCTTGAGAGGAAGTGCTAATTCTGGGTCATTCAAGTGGGTCCTATATACCATACATTTCGTTACAAAAATAAGAAGAGAGAGATTAGAGTCCAACATACTCAGAGGAGGTGGTAATATGAAGGAAGAATCTGGGATAATGTGACCTCAAACCAAAGAATGTCAGAAACCTGCAGAAGCTGGAGGAGACAAGGCACAGCTTTTGCAGAGTCTCTAGTGAGCATGTGGTTCCACTGACACCTTGCTTCTGGAATCCTGGCCTTCAGAAGTGTGAGAGAATAAGTTCTGTTCTTTTAAGCCAGCCAAGTCAGGGAAATTTGTTACGACAGCCACAGGAAATGAATACACATATTTTTGGTGAGATTTACTGCTGAAGTTAGTCCCAGAGGTCAGTGAGAAGGGACTCTTGTTTCTCTGAATCAAACAATCGTGGCAGACAACATGAGCGAATTGCAGTGAGTCTGTTACTTAAACTAAAAAATGATGACATTTTTCTTCTCAAAAAAAACCCCAATAGTCATTGTTAATATGAAAGAACATGTTAGTCCCAAAGTCTTAAGTGTAAATTTGTGGAAGAATCTGGGTGGAGTGGGGAGATGGGGAGTGGAGGACCTCCTTCACTCACTCTGTGCCTTGGATGAGTCATTTAGACCTTTGAAAGCATGCACCTTAGGCTTATTTAACTGGAAATCTGTTTCTTATTCTCAGGATGTATCTCCAGTCTTTCCACGATAAGACATCTGTTATCTTGGCACAAGGACACGGAATGTCATTTCTGGCTTGTCACTGAGAGAAAGCATGGATTGCAGGTGGAGAGCACGCTCCTTTATCCTGAGTGGCCATCTTTCTTATCTGGACAGATGGGCTCCTTCTCTTACAGAAAGCCACCACCCGATGCTTCACTTCCTCTTCCAGTTGACTGGGAAATTTTAAAGAGTTTCTCTTTCCCTGTCCTTTCTTACTCTATGCCACCTCCACCACCATTTCACCTTCTCTTTTTCTTGTTTAAATCTATTCCTCAGCTGTGACCACTGAACAAAAGCTCCTATGACTTAAATTTCTCTTCCATTTGTAGGTACAAGAGAGCAGCCTCCACAGAGAGACATGGTGACATGAGAAAAATCTCCCTTTTTTGTTTCTGATTTTTCCACTGCAGGTGACCCCCGAAGAGTTTATGAACTACTATGCAGGAGTGAGCGCTTCCATTGACACCGATGTGTATTTCATTGTCATGATGAGAACAGCCTGGAAGCTCTAAATGTACGACCTGGGGCACCATGGTCTTGGGTACAAGCTTGTGGTTCCATATGATTAAACATCAGCTCAGAAAGTGTTCCTTCCGTGTCAAAACAAATCCCATCTTCTATGGTTAGAGACAAAGACAGACAATAATGAAACTATTTAGTTAAGGGTGATCACAACTTAGCTCCCAAACAAACAAACTCATTGCTATTGAGTCAGGAGCAACTCATAACTGACTCTCATTGGGTTTCTGAGGCTGTAAGTCACATGGGAGGGTTTGCTCCTCTTTGTTCCACAGAGCCACTGATATATTCAAAATGCCTAAAATGGGAATCCAGTAAAAGAACACAACTTCACAAACCTGAATTTCCTTTCTTAGGAAAGTTTGAATAATTTTGTTATTACTTTATTAGCTTACCTGTAGTTTGTCTCCATTTCCTTCTAGATGGTCCCATTCTAAGTAAGAAAATCCATCTATCTTTATGAATAGACTCAATTTCAATACTCAGATAGTACTGAACATACAATGAACTGCCAAGAGAACAAACAGTACTGAACATACAATGAACTGCCAAGAGAACAAACAGCTCTGTCTTGGAGAAGGTGAAACCATTTGTTTCTTGGAGGCAAGGATTTTGAAGCTCTGTCTCACATACTTTGCACATGTTGTCAGAAAGGACCAGTCCTTGGGAAAGGACATCATGCTTAGAACGGTAGAGGGCCAGCATAGAAGAGGAAGACCTTGGATGAGATGGATTGACCTCGTGACAGTGGCAATGGGGTCAGGTGAGTCAGAGGTGGTGAGATTGATATTCAGGATAGGGCAAGGATCAGGGCCATATGAGCCATAGTCAACTCGACACATAACAACAATAACAACAAAACAACAACCACGACCACAGACTCAATTTCTGCAGCTGAATCTGGAATTGCTCTGTCTGTAGTCTGGGGAGTCTCAGTGTTATAAATAGATTTCAATTTTTTAGCTAACTATACTTTTCATCAGATGAAGATAAAGCTTTGTCTCACATATTTTAAGCATGTTGCTAGGAGAGCTTATTCCCTGGAGAGGGACATCATGCTTTGAAAGGTGAAGGGACAGCAAAGGAGAGGAAGACCTTCAACCAGGTGGATTAACACAGTGGCTGCAGCAATGGGCTTGAGTGTGACAGAGCTGGTGAGGTGGCACAGGACAGGACAGGGTGCACATCTATTGTTCATAGGGTTGCTTTGAGCCGTATACGACTCATTACACCTAACAACAATGAGCTTCAGCAGCAAGACTGCTGTGAGCTCAAGGTTCATTCCTCATGCAGTAGAGTCATGGATGCTGAATGTGACTCTGTGGTTGTAATTTTGAAGTTGATCGGTGTTCTAAGGCTGTTATGGAAAACCCCTGACCCTGTAATTGCTCACGCAGTCTCAGCAATGCCTACCTTGGGTAATGTTTACCTCTTCCCTTACTGCCATCAATCAGTCATGCTAAAGGTCTCATTCATCAGCGCAAGGAGGTTGACTGACATAGACTAAGGTCACAGGTACCCTCCCGAGTAGACATTGCATTTTGATACTTCTTAGCTCAGAGTCTGTTTTTCCCCACATGGCATCATGATTTCATTTTGTTGGTGTGTGGTATCTCCTCTTGCAAGGCAGCCCAGCTTCTGAGAAACAGCTGTTGAAACTATAGCCCTCCCTCTGTGTACTTTGTATCTGGGACCAGAGATAAAGACACAGTGACCTGCCTTCTGGGTAGGGCAATGACTGTCACTAGTTGAGAGAGCTTGTGGAAAAGGGTACAGGATAGTAACTTTTCCTTGCTCCTTAGGGAAAGTCAATTTTTGTGTCACCTTTGTCCTTATGTTTACAATCACCCTCTGGTTTAGGGACATAGATTGAGACAGCAGTGTCCTGTAAAATCTTATATGTTTAAGTGACTCTAGGTTTTGATCCAAGTGCAATTTTTAGAGTCTCTTCTGACATCCATTCTGGTGTTTTTCTTTCTCCTCTGTCTTTGTAATAAATAACCTTTTGTTTTTATCATGGATGATATCTTTGATGACATCTCACAGTGCGTCCCTGAATAAGCAAAATACTTCTGAGAAACAAAAATTAAGTGGGAGGCATAGCACTCCCTGACTTCAAAACCTACTACACAGCAGTAGTAACCAAACAACATGGTACTGGTACAATGACACGCACATAGACCAATGGAACAGAATTGAAAACCCAGTAATACACGCAGCTATATATGGTCAACTGATATTCAACAACGAAATAAAACCTATCAAATGGGAAATGACAACAAATGGTGCTGGGCAAAACTGGACTGCTATCTGCCTAAAGCTGAAACAGGATCCACATCTCACACCATACACAAAAATCACCTCAAGGTGGATCAGAGACTTGGGAGTGAAGCCCAAAACCATGAAGTTCATAAGAGAGAAACTGGAATCAAGCTTAGAAAGCCTAGTCTATGATATAAAGAGATTGCCAAATATAGCCAGAAATGCACAGTCTGAAGAGAATAAAATTGATGAATGTGGCCTTCTAAAGATTAAATCCCTGTGCGCATCAAAAACTTTTTCCAACAGGGTGAAAGAAAACCTACGAACTGGCAACAAACATTTGGCAATACCATCTCAGACAAGAGTATCATAATGAAAGTCTATAGAATACTCCTGGGCCTCCACAAGAAAAAGACTGTTAGCCCAATTAAAAAATGAGCAAAAGACATGGAAAGAATTTTCCCAGAGGAAGATATTCAAATGGTCTACAGAAATATGAAAAAATGCTCCAAATCATTGGCAATAAGAGAGATTCAAATCAAAACCACAATGAGATACCATCTCACTCCAGTAGCAGTGGCAAAGTTTAATAAGACAACAAGTTATAAATGTTGGAGAGGATGTGACGAGAAAGGATCTCTTGTACAGGTGGGATTGTAAAATGGCACAACCATTCTGGAAGGCAGTTTGGCACTTCCTCGAAAAGCTGAACATAGAAATTCTGTGAGACCCACATATTTTATTGCTTGGAATATACCCCAAGAAAATGAGAACTGAGGCTCAAAAGGAAACTTGTACATCAGTGTTCATAGCAGCATTATTCACCTTCGTAAGAACCTGGAAACAGCCCAGATGTCTAACCACAGATGAGTGGATTGAGAAGTTGTGGTACATTCACACAATGGAATACCATGCAGCATACAGGAACAAAGATTTTGTAAATTACTACCTAACTTGGGAGGGACTGAAGAGTATTATCCTGAGTGAACTAACTCAGTCCCACAAAGACAAATACTGTATAAAACCACTATTGTAGATTGAGTATGAGAATCCAACGGTGGGGATGATGGAAGCAGAGGGGTGAGGATGGGCAGGGAGGAGGGGCATTAATCACAGTGTTGCACAATTTGATGGGTGGTGGTGTTGGTGGTGAAGGAGATGGGAAGAATCTTTTGTGGAAAAACAATGTTATCAAACTTTGTAAATAAATTAGTATTATTTTTTTTAGAAGAAGGCAGTATGTTAGGCTTGTATTCTCTCTCCATACTTCTGCATTATGTATGCTGAGCAAGTGATTAAAAAAGGTGGACTCTATGAAGAGGAATGTGGCATCGGGATTGGAGGGAGATTCATCAATAACATCCATTATGCAGTTGGCACAGCCTTGCTTGCTCAAAGTGAGGAGGACTTGAAGAAGTTGTTGCAGAAGACATGCAGCCTTCAATATGGATTGCATCTCTGTGTCAAGAAAACAAAGATTATTACCATTAGACCTATAGGCAACATTATGATAGACAGAGAAAAGACTGAAACTGTCAACAACTTCATCTTACTTGGATCCACAACAAACATCCTTGGCACTAGTAGTCAGAAAATCAGGAGATGTATTGCACTGGGAAAGTCTTCAGTTAGGGACCTCTTCAAATTATTGAGGAGGAATGATGCCACTTTGAGGACTAAGGTGCATCTGATTGAGGCTATAGTGTTTCCAATCACTTGTTATACAGCTGAGGGCTGGGCAATGAATGAGGATGACATAAGAATTGATGCCTTTGAGCTGTGGTGTTGGAGAAGAGCATTGAACATCCATGTACTACCAAAAGAACAAACAAATATATCTAGGAGAGGGTGCAGCCAGAGGGCTCCTTGGAGGCAAAGATGATGAGACTTCGCCTCTCATACTTTGGACATGTTGCTAAAGGGGTTATTCCTTGGAGAGGGACATGATGCTGGGAAGGGTGGAGGGTCAGTGAAGGAGAGGAAGGGCCTCGACCAGGTGGATTAACACAGTGACTGTTGCAATGGGCTGTAATGAGTCAAGAAGTGTAAGGATGGCACAGGATAGAACAGGGTTGAGGTCACTTGTTCATAGGGTTGCGATGGGTTATACTCGACTCAACGGCACTGAACAACAACCACAAAGTTTTAATTATGAAGACATGTTTTTGACTCATTCACTTGTTAAATTCTATTTCATAGACTTGGAAGTTGAGATCAGGATATATATCTAATTAAATGTTGTGAAAACAGATGCTGCCAGATGAGCATTATCTTAGTCACTAGTGAGGGCTTCTTACCTTGTTTGTATGTGAGTAGTTAAACTCTTATTTGCTGTGGTGACAGACTGGAACCTTTTGCTTTTGAGAATGAGGCATTTCCCTTGTTCTGGGGGCTAGCTGTTCTGAATGTATTATGCAAGTTTGGTTTTCCATTGGCTTTGTTATCTGGGTTTTCATGGAGGGAAGCAGGCTAAATTATAGGGAAATACTTAGAAGCTAAGTGGGAAACGCGAAGAAATGATGAAGAAGTACGCGGAAAAGATATCTTTGTTTCTGCTTTCTTGCTGATTTTGGCTAAAGCGGAGTCCTGTGTTTCCTGATCATGATAGGTTTTGAGCTTACTGCTCTAGATAGATCCCTGCCTTTGATTCTGGGTATGACTCGTGCCCCTCTTTAACTGGGCCCATGGAGTGAGTGTGAATTTCCGAGTAGTGCTAGCTTGCAGCTATCAGCTTCGTCTTCTCCAGTTTGCACTTGGCTTCCTGTATGATGTGGGCACCGGGCCTGCTATCAGATTCCAGATAACACTTGTGGCACAGCAAACGCCAAGCAGCCTCAAGCCCGTCCCTCTTTCAGGTTGGGCTTTGGCCTTCACAAAAGAGAATCTACCAGGAGTCTCCCACGCTGTAGACAAGATCTCCTACTATATGAACGGTCAAGGATTACTCCATTCCTATTCTGAGTCTTGGCTGTGATTTCTTGTGTAATCAAAATTACTTATTATTTAACGGTACTTTTATACTAATGGTGAGAGGAAGAGGACTCAAACATTGATACCACTTCTCTGAATATATTTTCTGGTCATTTAACTTGTGAATGTTGGACATTTGCAAAAAAAAAAAATCTAAATACTTTTATTGGAAGATGATGTTAGTTGCTACTGAGTTTATTTGGAGTCAGTTCTCTTGGAGAAACATCATATATGCAGATTAGGATGGCTCCATGGTGCATTTGAGGCGGTGATCTTTCGGAATCTTGGGTGGGCCGTTCTTTTGAGGAACCTTTGCCTGGGTTTGGACTCTCCACCACTTTTGCTACCTAGGGACTTCCAACAGGAATGTAAAATAATAGAAACAACCATCTCAACCAACCATGGAAAGCATCTGACCTGATGAGCCTGGGTCACAAAGAGAAAACCAAACAAATAATTAAGCCAAAGGAAAAAAGGAAGAAAAGGAGCTAATATTAGGGAACTCTGATGGTGTATTCTGTAGGAAGCTGTGCTGCCAACCCTAAGACTGAGGCTCTCTGTCAGCTCGGATCCTTCAGGGACTCCTTGGCAAAAAGGTGAACAGTCCCTAGAGCCCCGGAGACCTCCATGGAGAGTCAGCTCTGAGTCTGTTCTGATTCTACTGCAATGAGTTTGAGTTTATGAAGAAGGATTGATGTGATTTGGCTAGGAAAATGATGAGCCTCAGGATTCATTAGAACTAGCTACCGGTTACATCAGATCTTGGTTTCTGTTTTCACCTGGGACAAACTATGTTAGGAGAATGACAAGAGAACCTAACTGAGTGATCAACACACTGTACTGAATTCCACTGACAGTACAAATGAGAAGTCTCAGCTACTCTACGTGAATGGTACAGGGAAGATGACTTCTCCCAAGCCACAAGCACAGGATTTCTTCTCTGGCCCGGAAGACACTCTGGAGGATGTTGTGTTTCTTCTTTTTTGGGTTGTAAAGTAGAGTTAGAAGGCCCTTCATGTTGAGTGCAAGTTAACTTTGTACACATCACGAATTTAGGAAAACAATTCATCCCATCACCAGTTCTTTCTGGAACTATGGCTGTCGGCCATACAGTGTTCTAAGCCATATGTAGATAGACTGTGAACTAATCACAAGGAAGGAACCAAACCATCCATCGACCAACACAATAGATACTTCAACAAATTGACAACGTCTAGTTGCTTAGGGATGGGAGAGGACAGAGACAGGAGCGAAAGTATTGCTGAACTAACTCTTCCCTCTGAGTCTTATCCCAGTTTCCGAAACCTTGACAGTTGGGACTTATCATGCAGCAATGAGTTGAGAAATTTTGTAGACAAAGTAGATAATGTGTCCAGAGAACATAAGTAAACACTTCATTTCTTGAACAGAGTTAATTGCCTTGATCTTTTTTTTTTACTTCTCTCTTGGCCTATATGGCTTGCCTTGATGAACCATGAGTCTACAAGCAATTAATTTCACCCTCAGTAAGTGGCTTAACGTTAAGGAATTGCACTGCCATTGCAAAGGCACACAGTTCACATCTACCAGCTGCTCCATGGGAGAAAGAGGCAGCCTCCTCCTGTGTGATTTACTGTGTCTGGAAACTCTCTGGAGAGTCAGCTGCAGGTCTGTTCTTTCTCAAACAACAACAACCAAGGGCCTAGTGAGTAAGGAGTTGTGCTGCCACCCCAACGAGGCAAGGCAAACCAAAGCCATTAGCTGCTCCATGCGAGAAAGATGGGCAGTATTCCTTGTGTGATTTATGGCCTCTGAAAGCCCCCTGGGGGGTCAGCTGTGAGTTGATTGTGACTGGAAAGCCAAGAACAATTACCTGTAAGTTACTTAACAGAAGCCCTGAAGGCATGGTGTGTTGCATGTTGGGCTGAAAGTTCAGCAGCTTGAGTTCACCAGCTGCTGCACAAGAGAAAGAAGAACAGTCTCCTCCCATAAAGGTTTAGAGCCTTAGAACCCTGATCAAGGGGTGGTGGGTTTGGAATTGATCCAGTGGTGGTGGGTGTGGTTTGGGTTTAAACTATCTATAAATAGGACCGTTCTGCTGATGTTTAATCAGGTGGAGAGATTCAATTAACCAAATGCCTTCTTGGTTGGTGTTTGGTATCTTTCCCCTTCCCCTTCATGAAATCCACTAACACTCTGAGCAGTATACCTTTCTGGATTTATGCACATTTGCTTTGGGCAGTGACTCAAAAGTCACATAGATTTCAAGTTTTCCCAGATGAGTTGACACACTTGCTTTCCCAGAAACTGCAGGCTGTTCATGTAAATGAACAGCTTGGGGAAGGAACAGGCAATGTTTTAAAAATTTACAAGTGTTTACAAACCAAAGGACAAACAGTCTGCTAGCGTGTCATGGAATATTATTGTCACGTAATCGATCCTTTCGGAAGCCAGTGTTTCTAAGCTTGCTTTCCTCTTCCAGGTCGCTTCTGTGAAAAATGCATGCCCTTGGTGTGGACAGCTGGTTCTTCCATGCCACGTAAATGAATTGGGAAACAAAACAAAACAAACACCCCCCACAACTCACCAAGTTAATTCCTACAATTGCTTGCTCTAAAACAGATGACAGGTAAAATCTGTTGAGAGACACATTAACAAATGATTGATGGGCTTGTGAGAACACGGTGGTGTGAGAAGAGTACTTTTTGCCGTCTCAGTTGTGTGGTGAGGGGTTGTGGTGAAACAGCTCTTCCTCTCTGAGAAGAGCATGACCTTCTTGTTTCATTCTCACACCTGCTTTGCCAAAACCAGCTTTTTCCCCTTCAGCAAAAAGCAAGGG
Source organism: Elephantulus edwardii (assembly GCF_000299155.1). NCBI lineage: Eukaryota > Metazoa > Chordata > Mammalia > Macroscelidea > Macroscelididae > Elephantulus > Elephantulus edwardii. Next base: position 94,612 of record NW_006400120.1, read on the forward strand.
GAAGGTGCTCATTTTGAGTGACAGTCGTTGAGAACAGTAGCTTCCCATTAGTGCCTTTGAGTTTTGAGGTAGACCTCATGACTACCAGAAAGGTATATTGCATCAGGTAATACAGATCTCCAAATCTTTCCTCTTTCATTCTAGATTCATCTCCTTATTCTTCATAAATGGACTTTCCTTGTAAACAGAGTGTGGTTAAAAACACTAGCCTCTGCACACTGCTGATGCAATGTTGCTTTTGTCAAGGTCCTGATGAGAAGTACCTTGGGTTTCTAGCTCTGACTCTCGTTCCCATTAGTGGGCCTAAGACAAGCAACTCAAACTTACAGACGGTCAGATCCAGTTTGATATTAGGCCACCCTATGGGATCTTTAATCTCCATTCTATTTTAGATTCCGCAGTAACTTTACAGGGATCCTGTGACTCAGCTCAAGCACCTGAAATTTGCAGCAAGATAAGATGAATGCGTCTTTGGTGACCCTGTCGTCAAAGACTTGAGTAGCCTTTCCTTTCTTTATTGCCTTAACACAAGACATTCAGAAGGTGATATTGATTCTGGGAATATATTGGGCTTAAGCATGAAAAGCTTGAGTCACTGGTGTCCTAGAATCACTCGGGCCACACGTGGAACTGCTGCTGATGTGCTCTGAGAGAGCCTTAGAACAGAATGGGGACCTGAAATGGAGAGAAAATGACAGCAGGTAGAGTCTCTAGCTGCTCCCAGGGTTGTAGAAGGTCTCAGAGTGCTTGTTGACTAGATAAAGTACCGCATAAACTCAGGGTATTATCAAATGTCAAACATTACCTTGGAAAACCCCTTTCATTCCTTTAGTTGCCAAGGAAACTGGGAAATAAAAGTCTCATTCCTTATGTTTCATAGTTAGTCATGCTTGAAATCTTATTTCTCAGTATCATTCAAAATCTACTTGCTTGAGACTAGCAGTGATGGCTGCAAAATGTAAATTACTATTAATTCAGGTAATTTAATTAGCCTAGATTACCTTCAGTTAGCTAATTGAGCCAATTTAGATAGAATCTGAAGAAGAATTGATGCCTTTGAGCTGTGGTGTTGGAAATGAGCACTGAGCACCCTGTAGATGGCCAAGAGAATGAACAGGTATGTCTTGGATAAAGCCATGCCAGAGCTCTCTTTGGAGGCAAATATGATAAAACTTCACTTTACATACTTCTGGTATTTGCTAGAATGAGTTATTCCTTGGAGAGGGACATCATGCTCAGAAAGGCAGAGGGTCAGTGAAAGAGAGGAAGACCCTCAACCAGGTGGACTGACATAGTGATTGCCGCATTGGGTTGGGTCTAGTGTTTCAGGAAGCATGAGGATGGCACAGGACGGGACAGGGTCCACATCTGTTTGTTCATAGAGTCACTATGGGTTTGAGCAATGGCTCCTAAGAACGTAACACCCCAAGTAAACATCCTATTATCTCGGAGTTTTTAGTTCCCTTTTAACTGTTTTCTGGTTTTATTCAATGTCCTTCGTGATATTCTTTCCAGATATTTTGCTTATAATTGAAAGCTATGTTTTGAAGTTACATGTAATTATTGCAGAGTTTTATATTTTCCCTATCATATTAGTATTTGTTCCATGTGTTTTGGTGCACTGTTTTTAGGTGGATATGTATTTATAATTGTATGTCTTCCTGCTGGGTTGACCCAAATTTTATTACTATATAATGTCCTTCTTTATCACTTGTATAGATTTTATTTTAAAGACTATTTCAGTTGATTTCACTATGGTCAAACTTGCTCTTTTTGTTTATTAGTTACAAGAGATATTTTTCTCCATCCTCTCATCAGTCTGTTTATGTCTGAGGTGTGTTTCTTGCAGACAGCAGAAGAATGGGTCATATTTTTTTCTACCCATTCTGCAACTCTGTGTGTTTTATCTTGGAAAATTGTTCGTGCCTTTATTGTTGCCATAGTTCTCTGAAAGTCCAGTAATTCTAATGTCAGATTTTGTAATTAAATACTATGTTTTAGGGGGATTTGTTCTATATATGTGTGTTTGAGTCTAATATATTTCTTTGCCTTTTCTAATTCAGTTGCTTATTCTTCAGTTCCAATAGTTCTCTTTGATTTTATTTCTTAAAATACTCAATTTCATTTTTGAACCTTTAATTATTTTCCTTTGATTATTTCCTGATCTCCTCTTGTTTGCTTTCTGTGTGATTTTTTTTTCTTTTTTGGTTTCTTTGAACATATTTGACCCCATATTCTGTAAATTACCACTTCTTTGTATGAATCTGATTTCAATAGGAGACATTTCCTTGTCTTCATATTTTAATCAAGAAAGTAGTACATCAGGGATGCATCCTTTCTCCATACCTTTTCAATCTGTATGTGAAACAGATCATTCAGAAGGCTAGTCTTTATGAGGAGGAGTGTAATATCAGGACTGGAGAAAGACTCAACAACTTGCGTTACACAGATAACACAACCTTGCTTGCCAGAACTGAGGAGGACCAGAAGGGTTTGCTGCAGAAGTCAAGGACTGTAGGCTTCAGTATGGATTGAAGCTTATTCTCACGAGCTGACAGCACCATGATAGATGGAGAAGTGACCGAGATTGTTAACAATTTCATCTTGTTCAGATCTACAATCAACACTCTTAGCACCAGCAGCCAGGAAATCAAAAGATGAATTGCATTAGGAAAGTCTGCTGTCAGGGGCCTCTCCAGAGTGCTAAAGAGCAACAGTGCCAATCTAAAGACTGAGGTGCACCTGATTCAGCCATGGCCTTTCCATCTACTTGCTGTGTATCAGAGAGCTGGACAATGACTAAAGAAGACAGGAGAAAAATTGATGCCTTTGAGTTGTAGTGTTGGAGAAGGGTATTGAACATATCCTGAACTTCCGAAAGACCGAACAAAAGCTGTCCTGGAGAGTGTGAAACCAAGTTGATCCTTAAAGGCAAGAATTTTGAAACTCTGTCTCACATACTTTGGACATGTTACCAAAAGGGACCAGTCTTTGGAGAAGGACATCATGCCTCTAAGGGTGGAGGGTCAGTGCAGGAGAAGACCCTGCATGAGATTGAATGGCACAGAGTTACTGTTGGTAGTCTGGTTAGGAGAATGAGGGCAGGTGTGTCAGAGACCATGAGATTGGCTCATGATAGGGCAAGGTTCAGAGCTGTTGTTCACAGGGTTGCTATGAGTCACAGTTGACTCGATGGCGTATCATCACCACCACAAGATGTTTTACTTTTAATTAATACTTCTTCTCTTGTGATTTTTGCTTGCTTTACTATTTTTTTTTTGTTAAATTGGAATACTTTTATTGCCTTTTTAAATGTTAATGTTTGTATTCTAGTTTTTCCAGTGGGAAAATTTTCTAATTGGCACGAACCATGGTGACATGACAGCCAAGCACTTGATTGCCATTTCAAAAGCTGGGGTTTGCATCCAGCAGCCACACTGTTGGAGGATAATGTGGCAGCCGGCATCTGCATGAAACACAGCTCCAGGAACCCCCTGGGATAGCTTTCTTCTGTTTCAAAGGTTGCTGAAAGCCCGTTGGAGATGATCTTGGTATCTTCTCCTGAGAACTATGAAAGAACACTTATTCTTAGGGTTTTTTGCTACTCATTCAGAAATTATGGGTGCTTGATATTTGAAATCCAATCCACACACACAGCAGGAGAGAGGTTTAGCTCATCACAGACACTGACATAAACAGGAGGGTTTGACTTTCTATTGGTGAGGGTGAAGGACTTGCTATATACTTGCATCATGGAGTCCTGTTGAGGTTCTTCTGTGGTCACCTATTATAAGCAGAAAGCTGTGCCCCCTCTGTATTTCCAGTTATTCAGAAGTAGACCTCTTACCTGCTGGCCTTGAAGTTCCTCCTTATCCTAATGCCTGTCTATTTTGGGCCTCAGTAAGAGTAAACCACACTGTCTCCCAGTGCCAAAGTCTCCCACAGACCTTTTCAACTGTGTGTTCTATGAACTCTCTTGATTAGTTTGCAGTGCCTTAAGGTCCAGTGTGAAAAACAATATATAGGAACTTTACGAACTTTGTATGTTAACCAGTATAAAATGTTGTCAGGAGCCGTCGAGTCATAAACGACTCATAGTGACCCTATGAACGAAAGGCCTGAGCACTGTTCGTAGAGTTTCCGGAGGCAAGCCATTTTGAAAGTGATTGCCATTCCTGCTTCCAAGTTTATTTTAATTGGGAAGCTCCACCAAACACTGTCCACCATGAGTAACCATTATCACATTTGGCCCATCAGTGTCACAGCGTTTAGAATCACAACAACCACGAGTTACCTCTGTACAGCAATGCACAGACCAGTGCTATCCCACCTGGAAGAATGTTTGACAGAAAAACAATTTGAACCCAGCCTGAGGGCCGCAGATTAAAATCACCCACCTTGGGCTTGGTAGCATAACTTTCTGTCCACTAGGCCAGTGTAGCTCTCTCTATGTCATCATTGTTATTGTTAGGTGCCCTCGAGTTGTAGACGACTCATCAAGCTTCAGCTCCCTCACAGTAGCTTTTTTTCTGTTTTGCTTGGTTGATGTGTTGTCCAGTCCCACCCCAAAATGCTGTCATGGGTGAGTGTTCTTAATAGTGAGTCTATTTCTCAGAGTCTGTGCCATCCTTGCCGCTTCCTTCTCCCACTTCTGAACTCACCTCGACTCTGCTGTCCTCAGGGCATCTGAGATCTCAGTCTGTGCTTATTTGTGTTCAGTGTTTATAATTGCTGGGGAATAATTGGGAGGAGTTAACGGGTTTCACAATCTTGCTCTACACCCTTAAGTTCTATCTTGACAATATTTTAAAACATAAATTACAGCTTCGAATGATCATTTGATTAGTCATAATTTCACAATGTTTATAATACAGTTTTAGAAGCATTTTTAAAAGGCTATACATACTTTGTCATAGTAAATAATAGGTGCACTGAATAAAAGGATTTGTCTTAATGACAATAGCCAGGATATAATTTCTAGTAGCCAGAAGCTGAGAAGGTTTTGAACTACAAAATTATGTGTTATTTCATTGATAATACCTACTTTGTTATTTTATTATGTGTTTTCAGACTTCACCTTGCAATTAACATGATTCTGATTTTATAGTCTCTCCAATTCAAAGTTTGAGATATTAATAATTTTAACTCTTAGGGAAGAATAATTTTCCTTGATTTGATAGTTTCCATTTTAAAACATTTTTAAGATGTATTTATTCTTATTAGTTACATATCTTGATTATTTAAATATTTTACTTTTTGGATAGTTTTTTTATAATTTAAAGTTATATTTGTGTGCTCCTTCAATTACAGATGATAGATGTTTTAATTGCAAATAAGATTCAGTTCAATTGTTCTCTCCTACTTTATTTTTTATTGTATGCAAAATAATTACTCATAAATCATAATTTTGATAACCAAGAAATTGTGTTTGAGAATTTGATGTTAATAATCCTTTCCCTGCAGTTTTGGACTGCTTGCATCCAGGAGGCCAGGAGTTTGCAGAATGCCTTGCCTCTGAGTGTAGCTTCTGTAATGAATAACAGACGTAACCTCAGAACTAATCTCTATTTTTTGTATCTTTGTTTAGAGTTTCATGTTTGTTATATGACACTCAACTCAAACATGAAAAACACGTATCCTGGCCAAATTGAGAAGCTGAGAAAGTATGCCTTCTAGCATATCCTGTATAGCGAGTCTATATCTTCACCCTATCATTAAATGCAAATGATCTTGAGTAGTTGTTAGCTTATGCCATGAATGTCTCTACTTTAAAGTGTTAGTAATAGGTACAAGTATAAGCATGCATAATGTACACTAGAATAACACTGACCCATAGTGAACCCTCTAATGGGTTTTCAGAGGCAGTTAATTGCACAGGGGGAGATTGCCCATCTTTCTTCCTGGGAGCATCTGGTGGATTCTAACTGTGTGCCTTTTGGATTGCAGCACAGATTCTTTCCAACAGGAAACCGGGGATTCCTAGATGGCAGCCACTAGTAACACATAAATAGTGTGCACTTGAAAATGCAACTAAGGAACTGAATTTTTTTAATTTATATTCTTTTGATGCAACTAATGACTGCCATGTTGGATACCATAGTTCTAGAGACTACTTTAAATCCAGAAAAATGGTCATCATTGGGAATGGTAAGCCTTAGTGCTGTCTGGGAGCCAGGAGACCTTCGTTCTGGCAAATGTCCCATCTTGGAGAGCCACCTGAGAAGTTCAAGGCAAGAAGGCTCTTCCTGACTGACAACCTAGTCTTGCCTGATCACCAGCAGTAAATATGACTTGTTCGAGAATATATATGAAGGATGTTAATACCTTTTGATCTTTCTTCTCTTCTCTCCCCCATCCCTCTCCCCTCCTAGGTTTCAAAAGAAGACTTTTTGAACTATTATGCTGGAGTTAGTGCTTCTATCGACACTGATGCCTATTTTATTCTAATGATGACAAAATCTTGGAGATTATGACTTTCAGTTTCATCTATTAATTCTTTTGGGAATCAGGGACTCTCAGGGAGTGGAGCTATTTTGAAAGAAATTCCATGTGATTGATTTTTATAAGCTGTAAACTAAAGTGTCTGAAAGAGTTGGGTTTTTGAAAATAATAGGTCTTCAGTAATCTTTTTGAATGGCCTGAAATATGTTTATTCCTGAGTATATATTTGGATTAGAAAGAAAGGAACAAAGAACAGAAGGAAGACAGGAAAAAATCAAGGAAGAATGAAACAAAGAAGAGAAAAGAGAAAAGGAAAATTAAAATCCAAAATCATGAATTAAGATTGGAACTTGGCTCCTACATGAAACAATATACTCCTTGTTCTAAATGTTCATTTCCTTTTATAGCTATAAATGTAGATGTTTCCCTGAACCTTTGCTTCATTTCCTGTCTCAAAGTCTATGTCTGGAAGTAATAATAAAAGTGTTTCAGAATAATCCAGATGTCTACAATATCCAGAAGTTATTTCTGTTTCCGTTGTCTAATTCTATACAAATAAAATTAATACTTTATTGTGAAATGCAATCATTATTTATTTATTTATTTTTTGCTATGTTCAGACTTTCATCTAAGCATTTAAGATTACACATGTAGATGAGAGAGGCAACACAATGCTCTGGTAATAAGAGAAAGTAGGCCGAGTTTGTCCGATTTAGTGGAAGGCTGGATTTCCATAGAAAGACTTCCTTCCAGTCAGGCTCTTGTTTGTGTCATTGACATAGAACTGACTCGTAGCCGGCACTCGAGTGGGTTTCCAGAGGCTGTGAATTGCACAGGAGGAGATCTCCTGTGGATTTGAACTGTCTTTGTTTTGGCAGAGCCATCTTTTATCCACTAGGCCTCCTGAGCTTAATGAAGAAATGAGAGTGCATGTGAAAAAGCAAGTCCTTTGCTCTCAACTCTCCATCTTTGTGAACCTTTTTAATGCAGGTTGATGTCAGGTCTTCTGATGAATGTTTTCTCCTCTAATTCTTAAGTAATGAAAAAATGACTTTAAATAAATGGCACACATACCATAGACCTTGCAAAGCTGTGGAGAGGAGTTGGAAGGTTCAGGATGGTCCTCTCGGACTTTCCTGAGTGCACTTGTTCTAGTGCTAAATCTGAGTCTGTAGACCTGGCACAAGAACGGAAATTCGGAATTTCCAAGTCCCAACTGGTATTGATGCTTTTGGTCTCAGGACGCTGAGTAGGAAAGGGTAATAAACTGATAAATTCCCATTGTGTTTGGATGATAAATTTCCCCCCTTTGGTTGACCACAGGGGCTATTTTTTTTTTATTGTAAGGTCATTATCTGTTTCTCTTAAAAGTCATGAAAGAAAAAAAAAGGATGTAGCAAAGAAAAATTCCCCAATTAGCAAGCCCCATCACTCGAGCCTAATGTTTCTTTTCTGGATTTTTACGTTCTCTTTATTACAGCATTGATGAGCTCATCCTTTATTTGCTCCATGTGTTATTCACACATTGCCATAAAGTTGAAACTGACTCACAGGTGACCCTTCAGTGGGTTTTCAGGGACAGTAGATCACACTAGAAGAGATTGTCCATCTTTCATCTGTGGAGCTGCTGGTGGATTTGAACAGCCTTTGGGTTATGGTGCAACTTCTTATGGTTCTTCTAGGGAACTTAGGAATTTTTAATCTATGTTCACTGGGAGGTTTCTGTGGGTGTCTCATTCAAAAACAGCTGGAACAGTACATAAATAGGGAATTTCCAGTAGTTCAAGTGGGATTTAGAAGAGGATATCAGGATATTATTGCTGATATCAGATGGATGCTGGCTGAAAATAAGAAATACCAGAAGAATGTCTATGCTTTATTGCCTATACAAATGTGTTTGACTGTGTGAATTATGACAAGTTGTGGCAGACTTTGAGAAGAATGGGAATCCCAGAGCACTTGATTGTGTTTATGCAGAACCTATATCTGGATGAGGAGGCTGTTGTGCGAATGGATGGAGCAAGGAAGCACTGTATGGTTTAGAATTGGGGAGGGAGTGCATCAGGGTTGCATTCTATCATACCTATTCAGTCTGTATGCTGAGGAAATTATCTGAGACGCTGAAGAGGAATGTGGCACCAGGATTGGAAGGAGACTCATCAATAACCTGAATTATGCAGATGACACAACCTTGCTTGCTGAAAGTGAGGAGAACTTGAAGCACTTGTTGCATAAAATCAAGGAATTCAGTCTTCTATATGAGTTTGCATCTCAATATCAAGAAAACAAAGATTCTTACCACTGGACCAATAGGCAGTTTCATGATGGATGAAGAGAAGATTGAAACTGTCAAGCTTCTTGCTTGGATCCACAATTAACACCCTTGGCACGAGCAGTCAGGAAATAAGGAAATGCATTTCACCAGGAAAATATACAGTTAGGGAACTTTCCATATTATTGAGGAATAATGATGTCAGTTTGTGGACTAAAGTGCATTTGATTCAGGCCATAGTCTTTCCAATTACTAGCGATGCATCTGAGACTTGGACAATGAATAAAGATGACAGAAAAAGAATTGATGTCTTTGAGCTGTGGTGCTGGAGAAGAGCACTGAACATCCCATGGGCAGCAAAGAGAATGAACAGCTATGTCTTGGAGAGTGTACAGCTGGAATGTTTGCACGTTCTTTGGAAGCAAGAATGATGAAGCTTCGCCTCATATACTTTGGACATGTTGTTAGGAGGTGCTATTCCTTGGAGAAGGACATGTTATTGGGAATGGTGGGGGGAGAAGAAGACACTCAACCAGGTGGATTGACACGGTGACTGCTGCAATGGGCTCTTGTGTGTCAGGAAGTGTGAGGACAGCGCAGGACAGGACTACGTTTAGATCTTTTGTTCATAGGGTGGCTATGAGTTGTACTCAACTCGATGGCATCTAACAACAACAACAACAACAACAACAACATGGTGATGGCTAATTCCACATACTTATTCACTGCCATCTAGTTGGTTCTAACTCAGCAACTCTCTGTTGGGTTTCCAAGGCTGTAAATACCCCTGTTTCTCCTGTGGAACTGCTGATGGATTCAAATTACTGGGGATGTGCAGACTTTGGATTAACAGCTCAGCTTTGGACAAAGTCACAGAGCTTTCCTACTGTTGTTGCAGATGAGCCCTTTTTTTGCCCTAAAGATAGCTGTCTTTGTAGGCAGCTTAATTAAAATAAAGAATATATTCACTTCTTAAACTCAGAACAAGAAACACGAAGATTGTTTCATGAAATTGGGCTGACATTTTGCCTCATTCATCTTGTCAGTGAGACCATGCACTTCTCCACATGTCCCTGGAGGGTGACTAACACAGGTGGTGTCTCTGAACTCTTTTTCATGCTTCATTGCTAACTAACTGTCCTTGGGGAGGACACGGTCTTTACCTTCAATATGTAAGACACATTTAGGCAATCAAGCAGAGTAATTTTTTAGTCTCTAGTGAGCTTTCACCTATCTCTGTTCTTGTTGATTGTGTAAAGTTCTTCACAGTAATTTTAATGCTGCTCTGGTGATCATTGTGTTGTTGTTGTTGTTATGTGCCATTGAGTTCTTGTGACTCACAGTGATCCTATGGACAACAGCCCAAAACCCTGTTCTGTCCTGCGCCAACCTTATTGTCTCTGACACACCTACCCTGCTTACCCCAGTCACTGAGACAATCCATCTCATAGAAGGTCTTCCTCTCCTGCGCTGTCCCTCTACCCTCCCAAGCATAATATCCCTCTCCAAGAACTGGTACATCCTTGCAACATGTCCAAAGTATGTCAGACAAAGCTTCAGAATCCTTGCCTCTAAGGAGCAACCTGGTTTTGCCCTCTCTAGTCATTGTAGTTCCATGTTTTTATAACAGTGGCAACTGTTCATGTTCAACTGAACATGGCAACCAGATACTTTCTCATTGTGATGTTGGAGGGAAAGAGTAAGTAAAAATAATTATTTTCCCTCCATCCAAATGATCAATCGATATAATGCAATTAAAACAAGGAAAACCATGCTTCTTGAATTAAGACACGAGATGGGGAAAATTGTAGAGAAGAAAAAAATGTACAGAATCAAGTAGAGGTTAAAATACGAGTACGTTAATAAAGTATTAGATCTAACACATTAGTTATCAAAACAAGTAGGAGAGAAGAGCTTGCTGCCTTTGGTTGCCAGAGCCCAGATGGTAGACATTTGCACGTTACTCACTTTCACTTCAAAATCAACATATTGTAGATAAAATGTATCATCCTTACTTATCTCTGCCCAGCAGTAACACAGCCCTATTAGCGCTGTCCATGATTCTAGGTCTTAATATCACAGCACCATCCTTCCACCTGGGTTGCTATGAGTCAGCATGGGCTCCAAGACAACTAAGCACAACAATAGAGTGTTACTGAAGTTTTCTGGTTATCTATTTTACTGTTTCTTGTGGTTCTCTTTCTTTCAAGGCAACAATTTTCAACATTCTAGATTTTATGTAGTCAAATGCACCAGGTTTTGTATTTTTTTTAAGTGACTTCTGACTCTTGTTTTATTTAGGAACACTTTCCCTGTCCAGTCAGCTCTCATAAAAGCTGGCAGGCTCAGAAACCCTCTTAGCAATTCTACGTGGTGCTTTGGGTTGCTATGAGTCAGACTTGATTCAGTGGTAATTGGTTTTGGTTCCATGTCCAAAAGTGTACAAAATAATTTATCCATATATTCTAGCATTTTAAAAATTTTTAAATTGTGTATATATTTTATATGTGTGGAATTTATTTTGGAATAAAAACCAAACATTTCTTTCTGCTCCCCCCCCAAGCTGGTATAATTTTTGAATCTTATTTGCCACACAATTAATTCTTGCTTCCCTAATTAGAAGTGGCATGATTTTCATATGTGAGATTTTTCAAAATTTTTTTTTTTTTGTAATGGTGTGTATTTGGATTAGTGGATTCTTGGTTCTATTCCATTGATTGTTTTGTCAATTTCTGCTGAGTCAGCTCTTAAAATCACTTGTAGGATCAGTCTCTTCCTACCTTTGCTTCTCCAGAATCAAGCATTCTATTCTTGGACATTTATTTCTCCCCATTAAATTTACAATAATATTATATGCATATAAAAAAAGACTATACACCAGTTTTACTTGTTTTTTTTCTTCTTAATGTAATAAATAGGCAACCCTCTAGTGGATTTTCAGAGACAATAAATCACGTGGAAGGAGATTGTCCATCCCATAGAGTTGGTAGATTCAAACCGCTTGCCTTGGAGATTGCAGCACAGCTTCTTACCACTAGGCCACCAGTGTTCTCTCTCCTTTGACTTGACATGGTTCCCCCATCAAGTAGAGAAGAATTGGTCCTCACTTTTACACTTGAGGGGCCCTGCAGTATCTTGGGAAGTGTGAATGTGCCCCTTAGACCATCATTTTTACCTTGCTCTTTCTTTGAACAACTGTCTGGTTGCAAGCTATTGGGCAAATGCATCCACACACGCCACACACAAGACATTAAAATTTAGACCCTAAGTCAGGCTTCACTGTGGACCTAAAATAAGCACAATCAATGAACGAATGAAGTTCAGCACAGACGTTCATTAGAAGCTTTGGAGGACTTCACTTCACCTGACTATTGTTTCCCCACTTCTGTGGTTAGGGTGGTTACGAGTGCAGCTGGGGACGTAACTGTGGATGAAAAAGGCAACTGTCTCTTCACATGTGACGGCCCAGATGTGCCACACTCAGGGCTGGGTGCCTACCTCAGGAGCAGCCCAGTCCCTACTGAATGCTGAAGAGGAAACATGCCTGATACAATGGCATTCTCTAACATGTTAGTTCATTCATCCCATGTTGATGACTGAATGCCTGCTACATGTCAGGCACTGTGCTGAGCATGAGAGATCAAAACCCCAGTAAATCAGAGTTCCCTATTGCAGAAGTCTGGAGACTCACAGAACAGTTAGACAAATCATGTAGTCAAAACTGAGTGTGGTGACAATAGGGTGAGCCCAAGATGTTATAAGAGCATTGTTGGTATGTGCCATCGAGTCGACTGTGACTCATAGCAACCCTATGAAAATAGCTCTGACCCCTGCTCTATCGTGAGCCAGTCTCATGGTCTTTTACACACCTACCCTCATTACCCCAGTCACTGTTTCATCCCATCTCATTCAGGGTCTTCCTTTCCTGAACTCTTCCTCTACCCACCCAAGCATGATATCTTTCTCCAAGAACTCGTCTTTCCTGACAACATGCCCAAAGTGTGAGATGGAGCTTCATAATCCTTGCCTCCAAGGAGCAACTTGGTTTTATCCTCTCAAGGATAGACCTATTTGTTCTCTTTGCAGTCTGTGGTATGTTCAGTTTTCCAGCACTACAATTCAAAGTCATTGATTCTATTACCTTTAGTCGTTGTCCAGTTCTCTGATACATAGCAAGTAGTTGCCAAGACTATGGCCTGTATCAGGTACAACTTAATCTCTAGACTGACATCACTACTTTTTAATACTCTGGAGAAATTTCCTGACAGCAGATTTTCTTAATCAGTCTTTTGATTTTCTGACTACTTGTGCCAAGAGTAGTGTAGGTTGTATATATCCTGGCATGGAAGATGTCTTTACCGAAGGATTAATGTCTGAGGCAAGTCGTGAAGAACTGGTATGAATTAGCCAGACAGTGGTACTCATAAGTACTATGAAGCCTGGTAATGGAATGAGATTGGCAATCTCCTAGGCGATTTACAGCCTCTAAAAACCCACTGGAAGGTCATCTCTGAGTGGGTTCTGACTTGATGACTTTATGAGGCTGAGATGCATACATGATAAAAGGTTCAGAAACTGAACAATAGTCCCCCAAAGGTGCCTACATCTTAAGCCAGTAATCTGTAAATATATCTTTAATCTGTAAATGTGTTTGGAATCTATAAATGGGTCACCTTGCATGGCAAAAGGAACTTTGAAAATGGAGAGATTTTCCTGCGTTATCAAATCCTTGAAAAAGCATCACACTTGGAGAAGTAGTAGGTTAGACAAAGATGAAGGCCTCAAGGACATGGATTGACACAATGACTGTAACAATGGATCTGCTCCTGGAAGAGGTTGTGAGGGTGGCACAGGACAGGACAAGGGTTTGGTCTGTTGTTCATAAGGTTGCTGAGAGTTGTAGCCCACATGGTACCTAACAGCTTTGAGGATGTGATCAAGGAACTGAAGCTGGAAAAAACTAGCAGGTTTCGGGTGATGAGTGAAGAGAAAAAAATGTGGCCAAAAATGGGTAATGTTGTAGAGTACTCAGATAATTCACCACACACACACACACACACACACACACACACACTTTGATGGAGCCATGTAGAAACTGAAGTGGCATCCACTTCCTAAACAACATGTCTCCGGTAACTCTGTGAACTTTAATAAATGTCGATAGTTATAGAGGGGCTTCAGGGGTCACTATGAGTTGTGCTCAACTCGAAGGCAATCAGTAATAACAACAATGTAGAAACTGATGATTAGTCAAGGCTAGGGAATTCTGTGTCCTACTGGGTAAGGAACTGCACTACCAACCCAAAGGCAGGCAGTTTGAATCCATCGGGTGCGGTGTGGGAGAAAGACAAGCAATCTCATCCTGTGAAATGTACAGCCTCTGAGCCCCTTCGAGGGTCATTGATGGGTTAGTTCCAGCTCCATGGCAATGAACTGAGGTGATGAGTCAGGGTTAGCGAGCTCTGGTGTACACTCCTTGAGGAGCTGCACTGCTAACCCAAAGGCTGTGTCTCTCTGGCAGTTTGAGACCTTAGTAATGTAGGAGATAGATGGGCAAGCTCCTTCTGCATGAAGTCTGATCTTGGAAACCCGATGGATGGTCAGCTCAGAGTCATTTCCTACTCAATGGCAATGAGAGACAGAGAAGACAGAGTGTCAGGGTTAGTCGGAGAAGTAATGATAATCAGTAAGGAGATAATGTCATGTGCTTTCAAGTCAAAACCAACTCATAGGTGACACTCCTTTATTATTGTTACGTGCTGTTGAGTTGACTATGACTCACAGTGACCCTATCTATGCTCAATAGCTCCAAACCCTGCTCCATCCTGAGGCAGTCTCACTGACTGCAATACACTTGCCACCATTAACCAAGTTACTGTGTCAATCCATCACATCTGGGGACATCCTCTCCTGCGCTGACCCTCAAACTTTCCAAGCCTGATGTCCTTCTCCAAGGACTGGTCTCTCCTGGCAACATACCCAAAATATGTGAGATGGAGCCTCCAAGAAGAGCTTGGTTTCACCTTCTCCAGGACAGACCTATTTGGTTGTTTTTGGTTTTTTTTTGTCAGTTTATGGTATGATCAATACTCCAGCACCACAACTCAAAGGCAACAATTCTTCTTCTGTCACATTTGGTCTTTGTTCAGCTCTTTGATGCAGAGCAAGTAATTGTGAAGATCATGGCTTGCATCAGGCACACCTTTGTCTGTAGACTAATACTCCTTGTTCTTCAGCACTCTGGAGAGGTCTCTGACAGCAGATTTTCCCAGTTTGCATTTGGATTTCCTGTTGGTGCCAAGAGTGTTGATTGTGGACTTGAACAAGCTGAAATTATTAATAATCTCAATCTTTTCTCCATCTACCATGCCAATAGACCTAATGGTGAGAATCTCTGTCTTCTTGATGTTGAGCTTCAATCCATATTGCAGACTACAGTCCTTGACCTTCTGCAGCAAGTGCTTCAGGTCCTCCTCAGTTTTAGCAAGCAAGGTTGTGTCACCTGCAGGAGATTGCATATGTTTCCCCTTTTATGTGGATTTGAACCACCTGATTTTAGATTGGCAGTGCTACTTCTTATCCATTAGACCACTGGAGCTCCCAAGGAGAATAATAGTAAGAAAGAAATGAAATAGATATTAATTTCTTGACTTGTCCATTCCCTAACTCTGGAGGACAAAAGAAAGAAAGAGAAGGAAGGGGACTGTAGGACAAAAGAAAGAAAGAGAAGGCAGGGAAGGAAGGAGACAGAGCAAAAGGGAGAGAGTATGAGGGAGACGAGAAGGGAGGTGAGGAGGAGAGGGTGGAAGTCATTGTCTTCCAGTCGAGGGGCCTCCTGCCTCCTGTGATGAAAATGTGGGTGACTTGGATTCAGGCATAAGGCAGCATTTTAAAATGGGGTTGAATTAAGTTTTTTTCTCACTGAAGATGATGAGAAGTTTTGACATCTGCCTTAGATGTTGTTATGGGGACAAAAGATTCAATAGCACATTGTTGAGAAGAGTAATTAGAGAGAAATCAAAACTGTTTCAGGTTTATATTCCACTGATTAAGTTGAGATTCCTCAACACATGCATGACAGTCACAATGCTACACTTCTGCTTAAAATTCTGCCAACCACCCCCTTGCGTGAAGATTAAATCTCCACTTCTTCTCATGGCACATCAAATCATTAGCCAATGACTCCCATCAATCCTGCCAAGTTTCATCTCCAACCACCTTTGGACTAGGGCTGCTAAGTACCCATTGGCGGTCTCCATAGGACCCTCTGCAGTACACCTTTTCTCTGTAATAAATTGAGGCCTACACTGGCAGCCCTGTGTCCCCAACCTTATTTAAGCTCGTCTTCTTGTAATTACGCTAAGGATTAGGAACCGACTCAAAGGCAGCTAATAAGAACCATCGCAACACAACTGGTGTCATGTGAATATGCAGGTAAAATGTTTATCAATGAAATCTGTCTTGAGTGGTTTGAAATAAAACTGGGTAAAAGCACATTGATGAGGAATATTGCTTTCAAATTGGGAAGGGAAAGTGACTAAAAGGTAGAGTGCTCTGGTGGTCAAGTGGTAAGAAGCTATGCTGCAATGTCAAAGGCCCTCGGTTTGAGTCCATCAGCTATTCCATAGGAGAAGGATGGACAATCTTCCAGGTGATTTATAGCCTCTGAAAACCCACTGTAGGGTTAAATTTGGGTTGGTCCCAACTCAACAGCACACAGCAACAACAACAACAACCACCTAAAAAAAAACAAACCCACATCAACTTCCTAGAGATAGTGGTTGTTGTTGTTAGGTATTGTTGAGTTGAGTATGATTCAGCAACTCTATGAACCAAAGATCTAAACCCTGTTCTAGAACTTTCATAATTTTTCTAATGTTCACAGGATTTCCTGTGAAGGCTTGTTATTTAAGAAGTGAATGCCAATCCTGCTTTCAAGCCTGTCTTAATCTGGGAGCTCTACCAAACCCTGTCCACCATGGGTAACCCTTATGGCATTTGACACAACAGTGGCACTGCATTTAGTTACTTTATTTTTTGGTTTTTCTTCTTCAACAGTTTAAAGTTCTTTTCCATTATAAGAAAGACAGAAAGTCTAAAGTGGGTAGATAATGCATTGTGAGGCTATGCTATTTAAGAAAGACAATGTGGAGCTACAGTCAGTGACCCCCATACCCCAAAAGGAGTTCTTGGCCTTGTGGAAAGAGTGGAGAATGAGTGTACAGCTGTATATTTTACATTCAAACCAAAGGTTTAAGTTAGTCATGTATCATTTCTCAAAAATGTAAAACCTAGTGTTCTAACAGTCGCATTATGCCGTACTTGTCCTTTTGTGACTGAGATATTTCACTCAGCATAATGTTCTCCAGGGTCATACATTTTGTGTAATATTTAATGAGTTCCTTGTTTTTCCAATGTGGCACAGTATTCCATTGTGTGTATATACCAGAGCTTCTCTATGCATTCATTTTTTGATGGGCACTTGGGTTGTTTCCAATTCTTTGCTATTGTGAACAAAGCCAAAATAGACATAGATATGCATGTATCTGTTTGGGTGGCAGTTATGGTTTCTTTAGGATATATTCATAGTAGTGAAATTGCTGGGTCAAATGGTTTTTCTATTTGCAACTTTTTGAGAAAGAGCCATACAGCCTTCCATAATGGTTGCACCATTTTACACTCCCACCAACAGTCAATAAGGGTTCTAGTTTCTCCACAATCTAGCCAGCATTTGTTTGACTTACACAGAGGTTGGGGGAGAACTGAGAAAGATGGGGTAAATAATGTATACTGCATTGAAACAGATGTGGGAGTGAACTGTTTAAAAGGGATATATGATTAGATATTATTGTCGACAGGTAGCATAATGGAGTGGACTTAGGGAGAGGGACTGAATAACAAGGAAATAATTTTTTTCTTTTACTTTTCAAAAAAGAAAGGTGTTGGAGGGGATGGGTGGGTAGGAAGAAAAGTGCAACAGTGAAAGAATGGAAATCCAAAATCTCTGTAAACTTTCATTAAAAGAAAAAATCAACAACTCCCAAACCCTCAAGTGTTAATGGATTTCAGAAGTCCCATTAACTACTGATCCCAAACGAGACAGAGAAAATGCAGCAACTCCTATTTTCATAAATTCCTGAATGCCTCATTGTCTCTCATGTCTCCACAGCTTTGAACACACTGTTTGCTTTACCTGAAGTGCCCCCTCCAAGTTCCCCAGGTCCCCATGTGGCACTCTCTGAACTTCCCTAGGACACTGCTATAATGAGATGGTCTTCTGCCACATCTCTTACCTCTTGTCCTGTTTCCTGGGCCAGTTTCTGTCATTCTGTTCATGCCCACACAATTACCTGGATGCTCCATTCTTTGAATGAGAGCCTGTCTCTTACTGTGACTCAAACTCACTCACAGTTTTTCAGCTGAAACTAACTCATAGTTGACTTTCCAGTGAGTTTCCGAGGTTCTGAATAAACTGGAGAAGATTGCCTGTCTTTCTCCTGAGGAACCACTGGGGGATTCCAGCTGTTGAAGAGGCACCACCTTTAGGTTGCTACCACAATGCCCTATGGACCATGTACAAGAGCCATACAGGCTCTGACTGTAGAAGAAGATCAGCTATCACCTTCCTAATTGTTGCTAGAGCTGAGACATGGGAGCTATATGTACGAACCATTAATCCCAAGCACTGGCCTTGACTTTGAACCAAAAATCAGTGGTGGGAAGGATTTGGATGCTGCTGAAACTTCTCTGGGGTTGGGTAGTAGCACTGGGGTGGCTGTTTACAGTCTCTAGAGGTGACAGTAGATTAGTGGTGATGACCGAGGATGACTTTGTAACCTTCAATACTGGTTTCTGACTTGCTCAGGTATTTCATGAGTGTCCTAATAAGCTCAACTCTGCTCATTGCCATTGAGCAAGAAGCAGTCCAGAAGAAATCCATTTGACTTCTGAGCCTATAAATCACACAGGAGGAGATTGCCCATCTTTCTCCTTTGGAATTGTTGATGGATTTGAACAGTGCTCCCTATGCACCACCAGACCTCCCTTGAGTCTTTTAATTGTTGTTGTTAGGTGCCATTGAGTCAATGACAACTTGTAGTGAATTTATTAATAACAGAACTGGACCTTGCCTTATTCTGCACCATTCCCCAATCTCTGACATGCTCGAGCCCATTACAGTCACTGTGTCACTGCACCTTGTTGTGGGTCTTCTCTCTGGCCCTCCACCTTTCCCATCATGATGTGTTTTTCTAAGGACTGTCCTCTCCTGACAACATGCAATGAGATGAAATGCAACCATCCTTGCCTCTAAGGAGCACCTTAGTTGTATTTCCTCCAACATAGACTTGTTTGTTCTTGCAGTCTGTGGGATATTCAGTCTTTATTAAATTTCTTCACTGCTCAGGTTGGCTAATGCAAATTAGTTTTTAACACTAGAGCTAAGTAAGAATCCTTATCAATGTTGATGTTGATTAACGTCGAGTCAAGCATGACTTATCGAGACTCTATGAACAAAAGACCTAATGCCTTTCCACAACTATCGACAATTCAAGTTCATAGAGTTTCCAGAGGCATGTGGTTTAGGAAGTGCATGCCACTTCTGCTTGTAAACCTGTTTTACAGCTGGGAGCTCCACCAAACACTGTTCACATTGGGAAACCATTCTCATATTTGATATCCCAATGGTACAAGGTTCAGCACCACAGCAACCCAGGTTACTTGATACTGTACATTAACAAAGAGAGATTTACAAAGTGGAAGAGTGGCCTCTGGATATAAACAGCACTAGTTTCATTTATCAATGGTTAAGTGTTGTCAAGGCAAATATGACTGAGAGTAAATTTTGCACAAATATGTTGTATAACTAACATTATTTCTGTACAGAACTCTGTTCTATAACTACCATCATTACTGTATATTTATAGAGTGTAGAGAGTTTGTAGAGTTTTCAGAGGCATCTATCTAGTTTAGGAAGTGGATGACACTCTTGCTTCCCAGTATAAATCAATCTGGAAGCTCATCCAAACATTGTACATAATGGATAACCATTATGGTATTTGACACAGTGATGGAACAGTGTGCAACATCAGAGCAACACCAAGTTGTTCAATTCAGCAATACTGTGCCTTAAAAAAAGACATATCATAACTCCTCCTACTTGTCCTTGTCTTCCATGTGGTTGTTAGTGGCAAAGACAGAGTGATATCTCTGTAGCCCCACCCAATGCCTTCCACAGTACAGAGTGGTACATTGGTCCTCAGCAATGCTTGCTAACTATAGACTGGATTGATCTATGAAAGAGGTTTATCTGAGAATACCACCCCATAAAATGAAAACAACTTGTTGTTGTATGCTGTTGAGTCACCTGCCACTCATAACGACCCTACATACAACAGTTCTGAAGGCTGCCCTGTCCTGAACCAGTCTCACTGACTTCAACACTCCTGCCCACATGGCCCCAGTCACTGTATCAATACATCCCATCCAGGGCCTTCCTCTCCTGTGCTGTTCCTCCACTCTTCCAAGCATGATGTCCTCCTTCAAGGACTGGTCCCTCCTGGCCACATGCCCAAAGAATGTGAAATGAAGCTTCAAAGTCCTAGCCTCCAAGGAGAGACTTGGGTTCACCCTCTCCAAGACAGACTTGTTTGTTTTCTTGATATGTTCAAGACTCTTCTCCAGCACCACAATTTGAAGACATGGCCCTGTTTACATGGGTGTCAGTTTACACACACATGGTTCTCACAGAGGACAAGCACTGTTGTGAAGAGTTCCATATTGTTTAATTAAATACATGATGGTAATACACGTTAGATACTTAGCAGCTCTATAAAATGTTCTTAATGCATGTAGATAGTACACAATAAATCAGAGACTTTCATTGTAGTGAATGATGGATGGCCTAACACATAATGGCAAACAAAAGCCACTGAACTTGAAGAAGAGTTGCAGGACCTGCACTATTCTCCCTTGCCCCACCACACATCCCCACCGGGACAGCTAAGAAAACACAGGTGTGTACATCAGAAACAAGCCTATACTTCACTTTTCTGTCGCAA
Source organism: Elephantulus edwardii (assembly GCF_000299155.1). Taxonomy (NCBI): domain Eukaryota; kingdom Metazoa; phylum Chordata; class Mammalia; order Macroscelidea; family Macroscelididae; genus Elephantulus; species Elephantulus edwardii. The sequence continues at coordinate 115,384 of NW_006400120.1, forward strand.
ATTCTCAGGAAAACAGATTAAAGGGTGAGAGATAATGCCAATTACTCTAAGTCCAAGCCCTTAGACTGAAGCATAGTGGGTAATGGACCAAATGACTCAATTTTCCTTTCAGTTCGTGCTCTATGGCTATTTATATCTCTGATTTGTATGTTGTCTCTGACTAGAAGTTTATCTTAATGAATTCCAAAAAGGGATTGGACAAAGTCAATTAGTAACCATCTGATATACATTGTTCCTGAGTAGATAATCAAGCATTAGCAGCAGTTATTATTTTAAGAATACAATACATGGCGTTTCAATGCTTCTAATAACAGACAGACACTCACAGACAAAATAAAAATGATAACCAAGATTAAAAATCACCAAAACATAGGATTTTGTGGGCTGGATACAACTTGATGCTCTTTTAAACTTTTCTCCTCATTTCCTTGAAAGATTGTCTATTCGTGTCAAGAAGAAAAATGTAATGGCTTTCAAACCTGACTCACTAAGTGAAGTTGAGCAAATGACCTCCTCTCTCTTGGTCTCAAATTTTTAAGCCTCATTAATAATAAATACATTTTAAGACTTATGTGGAACTCAAAGAAACAGAGATCCAGGTGTGTCTTGGGGTTTTTCTTTGAGAGGTGATGCCTGTTTCAACCAAGTGGGAGGACGCTTGTCACCTGAGCACATCAGGTGAACTCTTGCTTTTCCTTTATGCAAATTCATGTCACTTTAGGACACTTTCCTCGATTGTCCGTCTCCAACAGACAGCTCTGACTGTGCTTTTCTGAGGGCATTCCCTATCATAGAATCATTTGCTTACTTACCTATGCCTTAGATAGCTTTCGCACTTTATGCAGGATCCCAATCTTACCTGCATTCACATTCCCTGTGCCAAAGACTAGATGGCATGTAACAAATTTCTACAAATGCTTGTCAAGGAAAATCTCAAAAGCTCCAAGTAGATTGAAGATATTATAATATTGTTTGCACTATCACAAAAACAGGGGAAAGCATTACATCCAAAGAATGCTGTGATCAGGTGTCACCGAGTCTTTTTGACTCAAAGTGAACTGATGTGAGAGAGTACAACTGCTCTGTAGAGTTTCCTAGGATGTAATCATCAGGATTTTCTCCTCTAGAAACCCTGAGTGGGTTTGAATCTCCAGTCTTTGGATTAACACCTGAGTACAGCAATTGCACCACGTGGGCTCATCAAAGAATGCTGATGTTGTTAAGTGCTGTTGACTTGAGTACAACTCATAGTGACCCTATGAACAAAAGATCTGAACCTTGTTCTATCCTGTGCCATCCTCACACTTTTGAAGAGCCCATGGACCCACAAGAGCCCATTGCAGCAGTCACCGTGTCAGTCCACCTAGTGGAGGGTTTTCCTCTCTTTCACTGACCCTCCATTCTCACTAGCATCATGCCCCTCTCCAAGGAGTAGCCCCTCCTAGCAGTATGCACAAAGTTTGTGAGGCAAAGCCTCACAATTCTTGCCTCCAAAGAGCACTCCGGCTGCACCTTCACCAAGACATATTTTTTTTCTCTCTTGATTATCCATGAGATGTTCAGTGCTCTTCTCCAACACCACAGCTCAAAAGGGACAGTTCTTCTTCTGTCATCCTTATTCACTGTCCAGCTATCAGATGCACAGTAAATGCTACTGCAGATTTTGTGCTTTAATTATTACTAGCTTCAGAGTCAACAAGTTGAGTCCATTAGCCCTTGACTTAAAACCCCCTTTACAGGCACCACAAAATAAAACAAAGTAAAACCAAACAAACAAACACCCCCAAAACAAATGACTGGCCTCCCTTCCCCAAATTCTAAAACAGAACAAAAAAAATTTAAAAATTAAACCAAAACAGGTACCCAACAGAACTGTGGACCTATACATCTCTTTCATCTTTCCACTATTTCTGGTCTGTGGGGTACTGGGTACACCCAGGACCTGAGGGCCCTTGTGAGAGATGGATTAGCTACATCCTTTGATCTGAGATGGCTTGGCTGCCTTGACATCATTGGAGATAAAACAACAATAGCAACAAGAGACTCCTTTGTCATTGATTTGACTCTGACTCATGATGACCTTGTGCATGTTAAAGTACCATGGTGTCTTATGGGATTTTCAAGGCCTGGTTGTTCAGGTTTAAGTCACCAACCCCGTCTTCTGAGGGTACCTCTGGGTGGACTGGAACTGCCAACCTTTCAATTGAAAGCTGAACTTATTAATCATTTGTGCCCCTAGGTGATCCTTTGATTGAAGACAGTCATTAAAAATTCATCTGGACTAAGAAAGACAATAGAACAAATGTTAAATGTTATGAATATACCTATTTTCTACATCTTTGAAAACATGACCCGTCTGTTCACTTATGAAGCACGCTAACAAGTCCTCCCTGAAGGCTGTGGAATGTCTCAGGCTGTAGAATTTGGAAGGCTTTGTAGATGAATCTGGGCTGGGGATGGGGTTGGGGGATGGGCAGCAAGAAGCCCAAAGTCTAAGCAATGAACAGTGGAAATTCTGGGCTGATAATTTCTCCCCCTTGAATATGGTTTCTGAAAAAAAAAATTAAAAAATAAACTCCCTGCTCCCCGCAAACCCAACTCAAATGAAATGGGCGTTGTGGCTTTTCTTGGGTTTCTTCACCTTTTGTAGTCATGACCGGCTACAGCGCTTCACACACCATGAAAACATTTCAGTATTTTTTCTCTCAGCTGCATTTGTTTGAGTGTCCTGTGTCCCCATTTGTCTGGACAGTCCAGGTTTATGCCTGTTGTGCTGGAGTGTTGATTTACAGCTTCCCCTTTCACTTTCAAAGGTGATCTTAGGCAGACAGTAGAACTTAGAGTGAGGCTGACAACTGAGAATGAGACAGTCAGTCTCTAGTTAAGTGGAAGGCACGTGGCTCAGGGGAGACCACTGTCAGACTCTTGGACCCTAAATCTTGACCCTATCTCTTGCTGAGGGGGCAATCTGGACAAGTTACTTCATCCCTTTCAGGCTCATTTCATCACTCATGTGAGAAAGGAGTAATAACACTTGTGCCCACTTTCTAGGATTGTGAGAATTACAGGAGATAAGACATGGAGAGCTCTCAGTATAGCTCTTGGTGTAGAGTGAGCCCAACAGTGGTAATGATTATTTGTATTTTGTCTTCTTTCTTCTCTCTTTCTCTTTTAGTCTTCTTTTCCTTCCATTCTGTCCTTTCGTTCTTCCCCCGCCCCACTCTCTCTATTACCATCATTATTAAATAATATAATTGTATCATTTGAGTGACCTGAAACTTAAGACCAAATCAACATGGTAAACATCAGATGTTCTCGTCTCACTTGGGATGCCTGTGAGGCAGGGACTGGCCAAAGCAAAGTCTCAGAATCCTGTGGTTTGGGCAGGTGGGATGGGTCCATTTTTATCCTATTTGCTCTGCAGGGGAGGGTCAGAGATCTCAGTATCCTCTCAGTCACCATTGCTGGTCACACACGTTCTGGATTTCCTTTAATCACTGATTTTGGTAGAAGCTGGACATGGTGACATATGCTTCCTCTTGCCTTGATCCTAGGGACGTGAGGGGGGGCTGTCCCTGGGGAGCAGGAGCAGGATTCAAGGGAAGGATTCCTGAAGGGAGAGAAAATGGAGGGGGCAGGACAATGTTTGTTGTCCCAGTGCTAAACAGCAGATCCTGGTACATGCGGGGCTCGCTCCGGTCCCCATCTCTGCATTTCGGTGATCGCGAGTAGGGCAGCCCCAGAACATCACAAGTGCTGTTGTTCCCAGGCCGGCATCGGAGGGGCGAATCTCCTCTCAAAGTTTCTGGGGTGACAACTGCTTGCTCTGTGGGCCAGCTCCGGCCTTGCACATCTTCCACTAGCTTTTGTTTCTCAGACTCCTCAGCCGGTAGAGGAAAAGAACCAGGCTGAAAGGCTTCGGCTTCCTCTTTGGCTTGAATGCCATCCACCATATGAATCTGACAGTCCAGGAAGCTTTCTGGATTGAAACTTGCATTCAAATTCTGGCAAGAGAAAGGAACAAGGCATTAAGACTGCAGCAGAGAAAGAAACTGCCAGATGTTCATTTCAGGGAGCAAATGAAAGACCTTTCTAAAGGGGTTCAGCACAGAGTGCTTCACGTGTTCTTTGGTTAACTGTTTCCGGAGCTGCTGTAACATGTCAGCTTCTGAAGTGACCATGGGTTCTGCCTTCTGACCCTGGAAATTCTGACACTTGCATCTCATTTTAGTGTTATCTCTCTAGGGAGCTGCAGCTAAGCTCTTACAAGGAGCTCTAATTATAGGATCAAATAAGGTCCAAATGATTAAGTTCAACTATTCTTTCCCCCTCCCCATAATCTTTACCTAAAAACAAAATTTATAATGGATTACATATAAACTTCATAAACATTGTTTTCATACCAGATCTTTCCCCTTTCCTTTACCAATCCCTCCCTCCACCCATCAAATTGTGTGACCCTATGTTTAAGCACCCTTCTCTCCCCCCTCCCCGTCCCTTGGATCCTGTTATATGGTCTACAGTAATGGTCCTATACAGTATTTGTCTTTATCAGACTGAGTTAGTGCACTTAGAATAATACTCTCCAGTCCCTCCCAGGTTATTTAGTAATTTACAAAATCATGGTTCCTGCGTGCTGCACAGTGTTCCATTGTATGAATGTACCATAATATACCCTGAGAAAATGAGAACTGAGGCACAGAGACTTGTACACCAATATTAATAGCAGCATTATTCACCAAAGCAAGAACATGGCAACAGCCCAAATGTCCAACTACAGTGGAATGGATTGTGAAGTTCAACTGTGTCTGGAATGTCATTCTAGTTTCCTGAGTCTCAGTTTTATAACAAAACCATCAGAAACACTCACCTTTATTGGTTTCTTACACAGTTCTTCAAGAGTCTTCTTATGATCAGGAAGATTGGGCCATATGATAGGCTTAATTCTGAAACAGAAGGACATTTTCTTAGGCGATTAATGGTGAGGAGGATTGGCACAAGAATTCTTTCCATTTATTTTGAGCTGGCTAGAATGTAAAATCTTTGCTGTCAGAATTAGGTGAGTAAACTTACATAGCTGAACTGTATTCTCTGTATCTCAGGAATAGAGAGAAATATCATTTAACTACTTTGTGAACAAGACATAATGTTATAAGACATAGTGCATGAGAATGATTGTATGAAACACAATGTGAATGAAGAATAGTGTGAAACACAATGTATGCAAACTTTGCAAGTAAACAAAAAAATACAATGTATATAATCAATGGGAATTGGCTAAAGCAAAAAAGGGCCTTATTAGAGAGTAGAATGCAAAAGAAAATTCCACAAATCTGTGTTTACCAAATCAGGGCAGAAATAAATCTCAGCTGCATTGGCCATGGGTGCTCTTATCTGCCCAGGCACTCTGGTGGCACAGCTTCTACTCACTTTCCCCATTAGGAAATGACGTTGGAGAAAATCCCTGGGAAATCTGCCTTCAAAAATTCTCTTTTGGTGTGAAGAATTGCCTATACCCAAATTATAAATTTTTACCTTTTAAGAAATGTATCATTATAAATTAGGCCATACATGAGGGTAAGGGAGGAGAATAAGATAAAAGTGACTAGATAATGGACATTGCTCTGGAAGAGATGAAGTAAAGAACTGTTTAAAAGGAACATATGGTTAGGCATTATATGTAAGACAATAGCTCAGAATAAGAGGTATATTGCAAAGAGAACTCAGGGGAGGGAGTAAAAATGTGCAACAGTGAATGAATGGACATCTAAATATTTCTGTAAACTTCTGTTAAAATCACAGTTAAAATAAATTATGTGAAGAAAGAAATGTACTGTGGACATTCTTTGAGTCTGAAGAGGGGAGACATATGGAGCACTATAATTCTTGAAAGATCTTAGCCACTTTGCAGTTTTCTCTTTAGTAAATGTGGTTGAAATTATGACTGGGATCCCACACTTCCATCTCTTGATTAATTGAAGAAAGTCACCTTTTTTTCCATAATACACAGGTCAGGATGACCAACAGGGCCACTGAGAAAGAACTCAGAATGCTGACAGTTAGCAAAATAGGATCCATCGCTCCTGGAATGCAAGGACAGAACTTAGTTATCATACATGAAGCAAGTAGTAGGGTGGACGGTAGTAATGCATTCAGTTGATTCAGTGAATTGTACCTGTCAATTATTTCTTCAAAGTTGTTCTATAGTAAACAGTATGATTTGCTAGTATTGTGGGGGAGTTTCGACTTCTAGAAATGGCAATGACTTGGGTAACCAGACATAGAATCACTTCAATGAGAAATGTAAAGTGATCTAGCCAAGGATATCATCACTGCCTCTCTCATTGCCATCACCAATGTGTCTACACCAAGGGAAAAAAACCCAGAATGGAGGATGTTGAGATAAATATTCTACTCATAAGTTTCAGCAATTTCTAGGGTCAAATTGGTAGGTGGGAATCATGGAAAACTTTCCTCCCTATTGCCCTGAAAGAAAGGTATACATAAATGTCTTGAGATCCCAGAGACCTGGCTCAGCCACATTCTCAGGATCTCTGGCCGGCCACACTTGAATAGAACCATTAAAAACAACAGAAGTCCCCAAACGAATCTGCTATCATCAAGTAGAATAGATTCTAACAGAGTTGGATTGTTCCAGATCATTCTTTTTTTTTTT
>NW_006400120.1:122489-124266 GCF_000299155.1 Elephantulus edwardii
CCATTTTGAATAATATTGCATGAGTTCCTTGTTTTTCAATGCAGCATAGTATTCCATTGTGTGAATATACAGATCATTCTTAAGACTATAATGTTTTCAGAAAGGGGTGTGTGTGTGTGTGTCAAGGTTGTATCCTATAAAAAGGAGTGTAGGAAGCATAGGGATAGCTGTATCTGACCTCTACTAATGTCACAAAGAGGAACTGTCCCCATCAACAACATCTACAGTACAAAATCAATTCGTGTAAGGTCAGACATGGTCTCCCATGCTCCTGCACCTACTTCTACTAATTCCAACACCAATTTTATAGTTGTTCTATGAGGTCCAAAATCTAGATTTCAGAAGAGTTGGTGGATTCAAGCTGTGTACCTTTGGGTTCCCAGTATAATTCTTTACCACTGAGCCACCAGATCTCCCTATCTTCAGAAGGAGTAGTCAAAAAGTCAAAAGACATATTGCTTTGGGGAAATATTGCTACAGAAGACTTCTTTAAGGTATTGAAAAGTAAAATTACGACTTTGAGGACTAAGATGTGTCACATCCAATCTGAAGTATTTTCAATTCTCTCATATGCATTTGAAAGTTGGACAATGAGTAAGAAAGACCAAAGAGGAATTGATATATTTGAATTATAAGGCTGGCAAAGAATGTTGGATATACCATGGAATTACCAGGAAAATGAACAAGTCTGCCAGAAGTACGTAAACTTCTCCTCAGAAACAAGGTTGGTGAAGCTTTGTCTCATATTTTTGGATATGTTATCAGAAGGAACCAGGTCCTGGAGAAGGACAGCATGCTTGGTAAGCAAAAGAGGAAGCCCCTCCTCATGAAGGTTTGACCCAGTGGCTACAATAATGGGTTTCAAACAGTAACTATTGTGAGAGTGGTGTGGTGTGGGTAGTATTTAATTTTGTTTTATAAAGGATCATTATGAGTTGATACTAACTTGATGGCCACTCACAGCAACAACAACAACAATGATGAATGATAGACAGCAGAATGACTGTTCGTCCAAAGCACTGGCCATTAAGTTAGTAGCTGTGTACACCAGGATTTCAGTCTAGATCATATTGTTGTTATGCACCATCGAGTCAACTATAATTCGTAGGGGTCCTATGAACAATGGCTCTAAACCTTGCCCTATCTTGAGCCAACCTCACCATCTCTGACACACCTGATTCATTGTCACAGTCACTGTGTTAGTCTGTCTTATCCAGGGTCTTCCTCTTCTGTAATTACCCTTTACTCTTCCAAGCATGATGTCCTTCTCCAAAGAGTAGTTCCTCTTGGGGACATGCCCAAAATGTGTGAGCTGGAGCTTGAAAATCCTTGCTTCCAATGAGAGGACTATTTTCACCCTGTCCAGGACAGACTTATTTGTTCTCTTGGCAGTGCATGGCATTTGGTGGTTGTTGTTGTTATGTGCCATGGTGTCACTTGTGACTCATAGCAACCCAATGTACAACAGCCCTAAACCCTGCTCTATCCGGTGCCAATGGCACACACCCATCCCGATTACCCCAGTCACTGAATCAATCCACCTCACGCTCCCAATCATGATGTTCCTCTCCAAGGACCTTACAACATGTCCAAAGTATGTCAGACGAGGCCCCAGAATCCTTGCTTCCAAGGAACAGCCTGGTTTAACCCTCTCCAGGACAAATCTGTTTGTTTTCTTAGCAGTCCAGGGTACATTCAATACTCTTCTCCAGCACCACACCCCAAAGGCATCAATTCTCCTTCTATCCTCCCTAGTCATTGTCCAACTCTCTGATGC
>NW_006400120.1:124366-135758 GCF_000299155.1 Elephantulus edwardii
TTCCTGGCTGCTGGTGCCAAGAGGGTTGGCTGTGGAGCCAAGCAAACTAAAGTTGTGAACAATCTCTTTACCATCCATCCTGATGCTGCCAATTGGCCCACTGGTGAGAATCTTTGTCTTCTTGACATTGAGCCTCAATCCATATTGAAGGCTGCAGTCCTTGACCTTCTGCAGCAAGTGCTTCAGGTCCTCCTCAGTTTTAGCAAGCAGGGTTGTATCATCTGCATAGCACAGATTGCTGACAGATCTTCCACCAATCCTGATGCCACACTTCTCCTCATAGAGCCCAGCCTCTCTGACAATCTGTTCTGCATACAGGTTGAAAAGGTATGGAGACAGGACACATCCCTGGCATATGCCCATCCCAATTTTGAACCATGCAGTGTTTCCCTGCCCTGTTCTGACGATTGCCTCTTGGTCCAAGTATAGATTTTGCATTAGAACGACCAAGTGTTCTGGGATTCCCATTCTTCTCAGAGTCAGCCACAGTTTGTTATGATCCACACAGTCAAACGCCTTTGCAAAAACAATGAAACACAGATATACATTCTTCTGGTATTCCCTGCTTTCAGCTAAGATCCATCTAACATTAGCTACAGTATCCCTAGTACCACGACCCCTTCTAAACCCAGCCTGGAGTTCTGGCAGTTCTCTGCTGATGCGCTGTTGTAGTAGTTTTTGGATAATGTTCTGCAGAATCTTGTTTGCATGTGAAATCAATGATATTGTTTTGTAGTTTCCACACTTTTTTGGGCCACCCTTCTTTGGAATGGGAACAAATATAAATCTCTTCCAGTCAGTTGGCCAAGTGGTTGTTCTCCACATTTCTTGACACAACTTGGTGAGCAGGTCCAGGGCAGCATCTATTAGCTGAAATATATCAATTGGTATACCGTCTATTCCTGGGGCCTTATTTTTTGCTATTTCCTTCAAAGCAGCTTGAACTTCTTTAATCACCATAGGCTCTTGCTCATATGTTGTTTCATTAAATTCTTCTGTGTCTGCCAATTTCATTTGATATAATGATGCAGTGTATTCTTTCCATCTTCTTTTAACACTTCCTGGATCTTTTAATATTCTGCCTAAAGCATCCTTGATTATAGCAACTCTAGGTTTGAATTTGTTCTTCATTTCCTTGAGCTTAAGAAATGCTGATTTTCCGACTCCAGCTCCTTGCACATTTCATTGTAATATTTTATTTTGTCATCCCGTGCTGCCTTTTGGAATCTTCTGTTCAGCTCTTTAGTATCTTCAATTCTTCCTTGTGCTTTGGCTCCTCTGTGCTCCAGTGAATATTCAGAGTTTCTACTGACATCCATTTTGGTCTTTTCTTCCTCTTCTGTCTTTGTAATGATCGTCTGCACTCTTCCTGCATGATACATTTGACATCTTCCCACAACTCATCTGGTCTTCTCTCTTTAGTGTTCAAGGCCTCAAATCTGTTCCTGAAGCACGGCATGTTGTTGTTGTTAAGTGCTATAGAGTCGGAGGCAACTCACAGCAACCCTATGAAGGAGAGTCCTCAATGCTTGGGTGTCTCTCATCCTCTCTCCAGGTTTATAGGGTTTCCAGAGGCAAGCTATCATGGAAGTGGATGCCACTCCTCCTTCCAAGCTTGTTTTCATCGGGGAGCTCCACCCCACTCTCTGTCTGCATTGGGTAACCAGCCATTAATGCATTTGACACATCAGTGTCACAGTGTTCAGCCTCACAGCAACCAAAGTTACCGCTGTACAGCAACTTGTACACCTAATTATCCTGGGAAGATGTTATTAAATACCCAACCAGCATATCTGTCATAGCAATAAAAGCATCCTCTTCAAGAGTCTCAGAGCACTGAATGATTTTCCTCTTATTTTATATTGGCAAATTTGAGGTAATGAATGGACAATTTGTTTAGAATATCAGCAGCTATCAGAAACACGCAGGGCTATAGCATCCAGACAGTCTGCATCAGTCAATGAACTACTAAGAACCTTCCTTGCCCTCTTTCATTGTTCTTACAAAAATGGATAAAGATGACAGAAATAATTGAAAGAATGCCCTTCCTCAGAGTCTTGACTTGTAAGTCAGTTTATTTTCTCCCTCACTCTTGCTCACCCATTTCCAGGTGCAAAAGCATCATGGAACAGAACAAAATCCCTCCTCACCTGGTGCATTGGTCTTTGGAGTTCTGAAGTGGTAGCTTGGGCTCCATGCACTCCAGAAGCCGGCAAAATACTTTCCATCAGGAATAGAGCGGACTTTAATCTCATACACTGCGTTAGGTTGTAGCTTCCTCTGCAGCAGGACAGTCTTTGTGCTGGTTAAATTCATGTGCTAAAGAGGAACACAGGCTATTAGGTTTTCAGAACAGAAAAAGAGTGGTTGTCCAGGGTTCCCAACTCATTCCCAGCTGAGCTGCTTTTCTCACATGGCCACTCTTTTGATGATCTCTGACATTTGTTAGTAGTTTAAATACCTGGAGAAGTCAGCTGCAAATTTAGGGGCAGAGTATGTCAGGATGATCAGAATAAATGATGCTGAAAGGGGCCAAAGAGGGCAGTGGCTCCCCTCTTTTGGGGGGATGTGCACTACTCTCAGGCTCCAGTCTCTTTATGTGTCAATTTCTTGTTTTTCTTTTTTACTTTTTTTTGGTTTGCTTTTCTTTTTCTTATCTGCCAAATACCAAAGGAGTGAAGAGTTAAAAACAAACAGAAAACCTCACTGCCAGTGAGTCCATTCTGACTCAGAGTGGCCCTGGAAGGACAGAGAAGAACTGCCCAATGGGGTTGTTAAGGCTGTAAAACCTTACACAGTACCACTGCGTCTGATACAGGCCATGGTCTTTGCAATCACTTGTTAGGCATCAGAGAGTTGGACAATGACCAAGGAGGATAGAAGAAGAATTGATGCCTTTGAGCTGTGGTGCTGGAGAAGAGTATTGAGAATACCATGGACTGCTAGGAAAACAAACAGATTTGTCCTGGAAAGGGTTAAACCAGATGGCTCCTTGGAGGCAAGGATTCTGAAGCTCCGTCTAGCATACTTTGGACATGTAGTGAGGAGAGACCGGTCCTTGGAGAGGGACATCATGCTTGGGAGGGTGGAGGGACAGCGCAGGAGGGGAAGGCCCTCTATAAGGTGGATTGATTCAGTGACTGGGATAATCAGGATGGGAGTGTCAGAGACAGTGCGATTGGCACAGGACAGAGCAGAGTTTAGGGCTGTTGTACATTGAGTCGCAAGTGACTCGATGGCACATAACAACAACAACCTCTTTCGGTTAGCAGCTAAATGCACTACCAGAGCTGCTTAGTAAGCATTGTTATTCCATACTGTCAAGTTGGAATCAACTCATAGCTGACCTTCCAGTGAGTTTTCAGAAGCAGTAAGTCACCCAGATTACCCATCTTTTTCCAATGAGACAGCTGGTGTGTTCAAACTGAGTGAATGCCTTTGTGTTGCCCGCACCATCTTTACCAGAGATCCTCTTGTAAGGGTTAGGGAACAAAGATTACTTCCCTCCAGAAGAATCTTACTGTTCATTGCAAACGGCAGCTGTGGGAATAACAGTTGCACAAGTTTCCCCTAACACAATGAAAACATCTATCAATTTAATAGAAAAATTACATTGTTACTTATATTTATTAATTGATTCACAATGTGCCCTGATGACCTAGTGACAATGAGTTGCACTGCCGAATCAAAGGCTTAGGGTTTAAATCCACCAGCTGCACCAGGGGAGAAAGATGGGTACTCTCCTACTGTGTGATTTATCACTTCTGAAAACCTACTGGAGGGTCAGTTATGAGTTGGCTCTGACTCAAAGGTACATAATAACAACATTTAGTGCAACATGTTGTTGTTGTTATGTACAGCTGAGTCGCCTGTGACTCTTAGTAACCCTATGTACAACAGTCCTAAACCCTGCTCTATCCCCTGCCAATCTTATTGTCTCAGACACACCTATCCCCATTACCCCAGTGACTGAACCAATCCATTTCACTGAGGGTCTTCTTCCTCTTTTGCACAGTTCCTCCACCCTCTCAAGCATGACGTCCCTTTCCAAGGACTGGCCCATCCTTGCAACATGCCCAAAATATGTCAGATGAAACTTCAGGATCTTTGCCTCCAAGGAGCCTGGTTTGACCTTCTCTAGGACGAACCTATGTTCTCTTACAAGTCCATGGTATGTATATTCAATACTCTTCTCCAGCACCATAGCTCAAAGGCATCATTTCTCCTTCTATGATCCCTAGTTATTGTCCAGCTCTCTGATGCATAGCAAGTGATTGCAAAGACCATGGTCTGTATCAGATGCACCTTAGTCTCCAGAGTGACACTGTGCAACATATTTATTGAAATTTTTTACTTCTTCTCTAAGAGTATTTTCCAACTTTGTTCATTTTTACATAGTGTGTTTGACCATTAATGATTTCTGATGGCACCTAACAACAACAGCAACAACAACAGAGAGCTATTTATATATTAAGGCTATTGACTACTTCTCAGTTACTTAAGTGACAGTCTAAAAGAAAGCTTAAATTTGCTTTAGAATTTTCATTACTCTGTGTGCTAATATAGTTAAACTACTACTTTTCCTGTCAACTTCTTCCTTTCTTTTTCTGTTTATATGTTGAGGGTTTTTCCCTTTTTTAAAAATGTGGTTAAAGTATACACAAGGAAACAGTGTCAAGTTCAACTACTACATGTATATTTCAATGACAGTGATTACATCCTTCACACTCAACCATTTCCACTATCCTTTTACTCATTACTTCACTACCATTAACACAAACTCAATGAGTAATAAGAAAAAACTCCCTGTTTCCTCTTCCTTCCACACTTGGTAACCAGTCATCTTTGGTTTCTAGACATTTGCTTATTTCTTATAAGTGAGATTGTTATTGTTATTGTTGTGTACTATAAGTTGGAACCGATTGACTGCTGATTCGCCTCCGGGTTTTCAGAAGCAGTCAGTGGCATGGGAAGAGACTGTCCCTCTTTCTCCTGTGGAGCAGCTGGTGGATTCGAGCCCTGTACCTTCAGGTTAGCTGCACAGCTCTCTGCCACTAGGTCACCAGCGCTCCCTAAGTGAAACGGTACAGGATACAGTAACTCACATGCAATTAATAGGGTTATTTAATTTTGTAATTGATTTTTTCAAGATGATATTTTGTGGGTTCATCTATGTAGGCCTGCACGATCACAGTGTTCCTGGCTGCATAATATTTTATTGTATATATGTACCTCAGTTTCATTAATTCATGTCTTTTTGGACACTGTGCAGAGAGATTCCCCCCCCCCCAATAACACGTGGAAGTGATGTAAAACATGGCACTTTCTGAGGCCCCAAATAAAGAGGATTGATTTTGTCTTTATCTAGATTACTAGTTTGACTACCTAAACAGAAATAACCTAAAGAAACAAAATAAAACAATAACACAAAAAAAATTTAGGACCAGAACAGGAGCAGGCCAGGAAAAGTGCAGAGTTTGTAGGAGCTTGACATTTATGCAAGATTTTGCATAATACTAAATGTTGTTGTTTTTGTTAGGTGTTTTTTAAACACAAAATTGTTAGGATTCCTCCTGCTTTAAATATGGCATGGAACAGCAAAATATGTATCATTAAGATTTTAGTTTATAAATTCAGTTGAGCTACATACCATCCATTCGTTTTCATTTTTTTCCTGGTGGTAGGCGACATCATGTATTAATTCTTTTACATACTTCTTTTTCAAATGTGTTGTATTAAATGTCACTACAAAATCTTTGGCTCTCTCGCGATATTCTACTCTTAAATCAAAAGGAGCCTCAGGCTTAACTGGAAAGTAAAAAGAAAGGAGATCAATCTTTAGCGCAGTCAAAACAGCAATAATTTTTAAGTTCCATCTATGCTAAAAATCCCATTTCTGTGCTATGACACAAACTTGGTTAGCTGGCCAGAAAATGACACCTTCTCTTCCTGGGTTCAAAGCCAGATCACACCTCCCAGCATCTTTTGCAGCTGGGTGTGGCTTTATCATTGATGTGAGTATAAATGGTGTGCAGAAACTCTACTCCTGTGTGACTCCGATCTTAATTTCTTTTCAACAAATTAGAGTCCTAGGTTAGTGGCGTAATATGTTATATGTCAAGCTGTTAACGGAAAGATTGGTGGATCAAATCCACTCAGAGCTCCGTGGTAGAAATACGGGCAGTCTTTTCTCCATTATTTACAGCCCCAGAGACTCCATGGAGGGTCCCTATAAATGGCAAAATGGATGGTTTCCATGAGTCAGAATCGACTCGGTTGGCAAGGAACGGATTGAAGAAGGTGGAAGTGGAGGACAGCTTCACTCATTGCTGTCGTGTCAGGAACGTCTCACAGCTCATCATTGTTTGAGTTTCTGAGGCTGTAAATTGGCTGGAGACAGCTCTCTCCAGAGGAGCAGCTCTCTGTGGTCCAGACCTCTGAGCGAGGAGACCTGAATATTGTTTGGAGGAGCACCACTTACAGGTTGAAAAACCACTGCAATAAAGTTGATTGGAACTCGTAGAACAGAGAAGTAACCCACAGGGCTTCCAAGACAGTAAGTCTTTGTGGAAGCAGATAATCTTTATTGTCCTCCCTTCAAGGGAGTTAGAACTGCTGAGCTTTGGGTTGGAAGCTGAATTCTTTCACCACTGCGTCACGAGAGCTCCTTACGCACAGGCTAAGAACACTCATTGATGCTCTTAATTGAATATAAACAAAATACATTGTGTTTAACAGATCACGTTTTTTTGAGGCATGTTGTTATGGCAGCGAGAACGTGCTTTCTTTCCTGGTTGCACACATAGAACCTGTTACTAACTTGCCCCAAAGCAGAGACATCTAAGTTTTAACCAGAGGATTCTGACTCAGGGTGAGCCTGCATGTCCGAGGAGAATTGTGTTCCATAGACTGTTGGGTTTTGTTTTTATTTTTAAATATTGATTTGCTTACACTCATTCGTATACACTGAGTTTTATACAATTATAAATATACATTTTCTTTTACATAATTAATTACTATTGCTCAATGCCTATTATCACTCTCTTCAAGACCTCGTGGAATTTTTTCTATTCCTTCACCCCTCCCCCATTAAATTCTGCTATCTTACTGATTTCTCCCCTTCCCTTATTCTGCCCCTCTTCTCTTCTTTCCCTCTCCTTTTAAACATTTATACATATCTTGCTCAGTTATTCTCCTATTTTCACAATAGTGGTCAATGCAATATTTGTCCTTATGTGACTGAGATATTTCACTCAGCATAGTGCTCTCTAGTCTCCCACATGTTATATTTTATGAAGCCTTAGTGCTTTATTGTATTTATTTCACTGTGTGAATGTACCATTATTACACAATCTATTTGTTTATTAATGGGCATTAAGACTGTTTCACTTTTCTTACTCTTGTGAATAACTGCTGTGAACAAAGATGTACGTATCTCCATTCATGTTTCAGTTTTGATTTCCTTGAGAAAGATTCCTAGCAATAGAATAACTGGAATATGGGTGATTAGCTTTTTGAGGAAATGCTAAGCTGCCTTTTATAGCAGTTGTACCAGTTTACAATCCTTCCAGCAGTACATAAGAGTTCCAATCCTTCCACATCTCCTCCAACATTTATTATTTGCTATTTTGTTACACTTTGCTAGTGCTCCTGTAGTGAGATGGTATCTCATTGTTCTGATGTGCCTCTTTCAGATTGCTAGTGATTTTGAACATTTCTTCTTGTGTTAGTAATCCAAATGTCCTCATTTGTGAAGTCTTTTTATGTTTTTTGCTCATTTTGTAATCGGGTTATCAGTGTTTTCCTTGTGAAGGACCCGAGTATTCTCTAAATTTTAGTTATAAGACCCTCGTCTGAAATGCTATTGCCAAATGTTTTTCCCAGTCTGTGGGCTTCCTATTCACCCTCTTAGTGAAGATTTTTGATGTACACAGGAATTGATATTAAACATGGGAGAGGCTAGAGAGCATTATGCTGAGTGAATTAATTCAGGCTTGTAATAATGACAAATACTGCATAAAACTATTAGTAATATGTGTAAGAATATCCAAAGAGGGAAGGGAAGTGTGAGGTGCTTAGAGTGGGGATGGGAGAAATCACAGGGTTGTAAAATCATGGGGTTGTACAGTTTGGTGGGTGGAGGGAGGGGGTAAATCAATTAGGAAGATCCAGCAGGAATCTGAAAAGACAGAGTAATAGTGGGCATAGATCAATGGTGGTTAATTTTATAAGACAAAATGTATGGGAATAATTGTAAGAAACACAATGTGAATGAAAAGAAAAAAAAAAAAAGAAACCAAAAAAAACCACCCACCAAACCAAAGCATAAAAAACCAGACTGTCCTAATACTTGATTTTATTTTCTCCTGGTTGCACATTTTTCTTAATTGAGATATTAATGAAAGTTTATAAAGAACTCAGATTTCCATTCATCCATTGTTGCACATTCTCCTCCCTGACCCTCCTTCCCCCCCCCGGCCCCCCGCCCCAAGTTGGCTATTTTCTTTGGGAAAAAAGGTCTTTCATTGTTATACAGAGCACCTCCCCTGACCACTTTACTATGCAGCTCTTATTTTGGACTCTTGTTATGCCAATAATACCTAATCATGTATTTCTTTTATACAGTTCCCTCCCCCATCTGTTTCAATGCCATGTACATTATTTATCCCCTCTTTTCTTCTGTTTTATAACAGTGGAATTATGAAGTATTTCACATAGCATAATGTCCTCCATGGTCGCTTATTTTGCATAATAGTTCATGAGTTCTTTATTTTTCAGTGCTGTGTAATATTCCATCTTGTGAATATACCACAGCTTCTCTATCCATTCATTTGTTAATGGGTACTTGGGTTGTTACCAACTCTTTGATATTGTGAACAAAGCAGCAATAAACATGAGTGTGCATATATCTGTTTGGGTGGCAGTTCTGTTTTCTTTAGGGTATATTCCCAGTAGTAGAATTGCTGGGTCAAATGGTACTTCTATTTCCAATTTTTTTAGAAAATGCCATTCTGCCTTCCATAGTGATTGTACTATTTTACACTCCCACCAACAGTGAATTAGGATTCTAATTTCTCCACAACTTCAGCAGCATTTGCTGTTTGCTGCCTTGTTAAATTTTGCTATTTTTACTTGGGTGAGATGATATCTCATAGTTGTTTTGATTTGCATCTCTCTTAGAGCTAGGGATTTTGAACATTTCTTCATAAGTTTGTTTGCCATATGAATGTCTTCTTTGGTGAAGCTGTTCGTATCCTGTTGATTGCACAGTTTTGGCTATGTTTGCATGCCTAGTTATGCTGTAGGCTAAGGATTCTAAGTTCGTTGCCATTTTGTCTTTTATGAAATTCATATAGGTCTCTGATGGATGCACGTTGAGTTGGGTTTTGTGTATGGTGTGAGATGTGGATCCTGTTTCTATTTTTTTGGAGATAGGTTCCCAGCTTTGCCAGGACTATTTGTTAAAGAGATTTTCATAGGGTTTTGATGACTTCTATTTTGGAAATAGATCTTCAAATTTCAAGGTGGAATAGAATTCCAACCTTTAAGTTAGCTCCTGAGTGTGTGCACATTAACCATTTATTTCTACCCTCCTGGGTCTTCTAAATCTTTGAGTCCTCATTGTTTCAATAAAATTGGAACCTGATAGAGTCTTGCATTTCATCTGATCAGCACCAAGGTTGAGAGTCTTCATTCTGATCCTGGCTCATGTATTGCAGGGATATATAAACATGCCCCCTATTCCAATCTTGTCTGCATTACCTCTAATTGCCTAACCAGTTTTCTTCTGTTGGTCTACTCTACAAAGTTGCTTTTAGGATCAAATGCACCTGATAGAAAATGCCATTGGAAGACATTGTTGTTGTTGTATGCTGTCAAGTCAGAACTTCCCCTCCAGTGGGTTTACATGAGCAGTTAATTGCATGGGAGGAGATTGCTCATCCTTCTCCTGCAGAGATGTTAGTGGAGTCAAACTGTGTGCCTTTGGACTTGTAACGCAGCTTCTTGCCAATAGGCCACTAGAGCTCCCTGAAAGGTATTGTTGTTGTTGTTATGTGGCCTGCGATTCATAGAAAGTATAATAGCTCTGAACCCTACCCTATCCTAGCCAACCTCACTGTCTCTGACACATCTGCCTCTATTACCACAGTTATTGTGTCAATCCATCTCATCCAGGGTCTTCTTGTCTTGCATTGTCCCTCCACCCTTCCCAGTATAATGTCCTTCTCCAAGGACTGGTCTCTCCTGGCCACGTGCCCAAAGTATGTGAGATGGGGTTTTAAAACCCTCGCTTCCAATGAGCAGCTTGGTTTTACCCTCTCTAAGACAGATCTGTTTGCTCTCTTGGCATTCCATGATACATTTAGTACTCTTCTCCAGCACCACAGCTCAAAAGCATCCACTCTCCTTCTGTCCTCCCTAGTCATTGTCCAACTCTCTGATACATTTAGTACTCTTCTCCAGCACCACAACTTAACACCATTGATTTTTCTTCTATCTTTCTTAGTAATTGTTCAGCTCTCTGGGACATCTCCAGAGTGTTAAAGAACAAAGGTGTCAGTCTAGAGACCAAGGTGCATCTGATCCAAGCCATGGGCTTCATTAGGTATTAACAAAGCCTGAGAAGATTTAACACCTAGAAGTGCATTTATGATTAGGTTGCTTATCCTTTACTGGCCATGGCTTCTTTGTCCATGCCTTTTCACTGCTCTCTCCACTCCCCAGTGGTCCAGGAAAGAGGAGGCTATCTTTTTTTTTCTCATAATTAAAGTCAAGCAGATTTATAGCAACCCTAAGGAATGGGTAGAACTGACTGCATGGATTCTTAGAATGGAATCTTCCCAGGAGCCGATTGTCACGTCTTTTATCCTGCTGAATGGCTGGGGAATTCACACCTTTAGGGTTGCTGTGAGTCATTATGAGCCTGATGAGCCACATCTACAATCTACAACTTTGCCAGGGGTGGTGGGGGGACCAGTAGCCTAACATCTGAGTCAAGCTTGTCAGTGGTGAGGACATGCATGGTCTGAAAGCATAAGCATAGAAGGCAGAGCTGGATTCCAGGTTGACTGATTGAACTGTAATTTTCACTTGCAGAGCCAGTGAAATGAAACTTGTGGTGGAATTGGCCTACTTATTATAAACATTTGCTCATAGAGGGGACAGCCTAAGTTTCTGCTTCACTGCCAGAGACATTAGAAAAGGGAAGTGGCGCTTTCTTCCCTTGGATGCCTTATAAAAAGGGAAGTTTATCCTTTTCTACCCTTAGATGTGCAATAAAAAGGAAGCCACTCTAGAGGGAAAAGGGAAGAAGGGGCGAATGGAGAGAAACAGATCAACAGAGTTGACTGGCACTCTCAGGTTTTGATGTTAGATTTATGAATATACCTAC